>NC_048277.1:1259743-1269743 GCF_009762535.1 Notolabrus celidotus
AGCGTGAGTGTGTTGAAAGAGACGTGACGATGGTATAAAGGTATGAAGGTGTTTGTCTGAAGAAAGGTCCTGCTCTTGCTACATGTGTCTCTTGTGTATATCCGTGTTTGTGTCATTGTGTGTGCGGTTGTGTGTTTCCATGCCTCTGTGTTTGGAATTTGTTGCTTTCTACATGCAACAACATCACATGTATCAGGTCAGCTCAGTGTGTCACTTCAGCTGAGGTCTGTGTGACCTCTGTGTCGCCCTTTAGGTGAGCGTTTTGACTGACCAGGTGGAGGCACAGGGAGAGAAGATTAGAGACCTGGAGAGTTCTCTGGAGGAACACCGGCAAAAACTGGCCTCCACGGAGGAGATGCTGCAACAGGTAATGTGTACACGCACACACACACACACACACACACACAAACCAACGTTTTGTTACAACTATTACTGTGACGAATGTGTGACACATCAACAGAACTGGACTGAACATTTGTAATATATTAATCAGAATCAGAAAGCCTTTGTAGTTATTGTAGGCACACACACAGGATGTTCAATGAAACCACAGAGACAATAAGTAAAAAAACAGGACATTCCATAAAACCCTTAATAGATGAATATAAAAGAGTCTAAGTGCAGAGAAGTGTGTATGGATGGCAGACTGGCAGCAGTAATCTTTATTTGACTCTGTGTTTATTTAATGTGCTGTTTCATCCAACGTGTGTGAAATCATTCACAGACCGGCTGCTGGTTAACACATTCCCATGTTACTCACTCACTGCCTTCATGAAATGCTTGTTAGCCTGTGGTCCTGTCAGGGGGAGGAAGTCTTGTGCTTGGTATTAAAGAGGTTGGGTCATCATGAGAACACCACCAGGCAACAACATGGACTCTGAAACTGTGTGAGTGAGCAGATAATGTAATGTTGGAAAGAATAAGTCAGTATTTTGGTTTGATATACATCATTAATGCACGGTGAAGAAAGATCAGCTCATGTTGAATGCAAAGTATTCATTTAACATCCAACAAAACGGAGTTATGTCAGTTCTGAAGAAGTGAGCATAAACATCCCAGAATGTGAACTCAGGATGTGCATGTTGACTCAACTCTCACTAGTCAGCACAAGAATTAGTCGCTGCTTAAACAAGTTATTAATATTTGTTATTATTGTAGGACCTTAAATGCTGATAATGTGATGTGTCTGAGTATTAGCACAGCTACTAGCCAGAGTGTAGCTCATATTGATTGCCATAATGCATTATGTTCTACTACCTGGATGTAAACAAGCACAGGTGACAGATGGCACAGTGCAGCAGTCTGTCAGAACTCTGATCTATAAAACAGAGATAGAGTTGTTTGTAGACTGTGTAACAGCATGGGCAGGTGGATGTTAACCTGCAAGGAGAACCCAAGACTTATTATATTATTATATACATCTGCTATTTACACTATTTTCATATGTCTTTAAAAGTACTTCTATACCTTTGTTTGTACAGATAGTATTTTTAATTTTTAATTTCAAATTTTTAGATTAGATTTTTGGTTTCTATATTTATTGTCCTTACTGTCTTGTTGTCAAGTACCAGTGTTCCAAACACCACGTCAAATTCCTTGTGTCTGCGAGCTCGCTTGGCAATAAAGCTTTATTGAATCTTGAATCTTGGCTGGTGGTGCTAGCTCTGCTAACATTAGCAACCCCCAATTTCCCCGTTTACCTGCAGACTCTGTGGTCCTGTGTTTAGCCGTGTTTGATGAATTGTGCACCAGTTTTGAAAGGTTGTCTGAGTTTCATCTTGCTTTTAGATTTGTCATGTTGTGGGGATTTAAATGAGTAGGAAGCTAGCTGCTTTGGAACATCCCAGAGGGTTGCTTTCATGTGAACTGTTTTTACCTTGAACACGCTGTAAGGTCCCATCAATCAAAGAAATTCATTATGAAGCTGCAGATTCCTGGAAGATGCACTTAGTGTAGTGAACACAGCAAATTGAATTTGTATTTTGTTTGAGCAAATTTTATTTATTAAATATGTTGTATATCACTGAGCAGTCTGTGACATGAGTCAGAGTTCTGCAACAAAATGTAACATATTGATCAAGTTATACTTTTGATGGCAGAGATTTGGGGAAATCCAACTTTAGAACACCTTCAGGCCAAATTCCATGAGATCTGTTTCCTGGTCGTCTCTGATCCGTCACATCACCAGATCTGATAGGTTTCTATTCTGGTCAATGTGTTAACTTCCACTGGATCCGCTCCGTTGCGTTCTGGCTGCGTCTCTGATCCAGCAGGTCAGAGTCCTTCGGATCAGATACACAAGACTTCTATTTTTGCCGGATGCCGGAGCAAGACACATCAATCTCAACAGAGCAGATGGAGCGGGACAGGAAGTCAGGTTTCACCAAAACAAAATGAAAACATCCGGTTAATTTTCAGAATAAAACACTCTGTGTTATCACCAGATCGTATTTCACTTAACTACAACAACAAACAAAGTCATGATGAGCGGAGCCAGGCCTGGAGTCAACAGGTCAGAGGTTTTCAGAGGACCAGAAAGACAACATGGATGAGGAGAGGAGGAGGAGAATGCTTGATTCAGTGATTACTGCTGGTAAACCTCGGTCACATGACTCCAGCTGTCCGGAGGTCCTGCTCCGTGCTGCGTTGAGCCGGAACACAGCTGATTGGAGGCTGACCAGACACGGATCTGGTGGAAGTCTTATGTTAAACTGAGAGTCAACCAACATTTCTGCCAGAACTGTTATTGATCATCCAACTATTATTGTTTGTTCAGTTGATGAGTCAACGTTTGTGACTGCATGTCACACATAACTGATCAGGCAAGTTGCTTTTACCCAGTCCTATAATCAGTCACAGGATTCTAATTTGGGGTTAAAATGAGGCCAAGTGCACATCATAGCTGTCCAGCTTCACAAGATTAGAGTGTGTTTACAGGTCAGGGCCCGGTTCAGGGACTGACCAGGCATAATTAATTCAGCTTGACTGGATACTTTAACATCTAACCTACTTTTGGTTTCACATCATTAGAAAATGATCTCTTGTTATACTATCCTTTATCTGTGATTATGTATACAGTATGTACTGTTGAGCCACTGATCTCAATCAGGAGCATGTTCATTTGTTTTCTGCAGTCAAACAGGATGCACACACAGACCAGCGGTTGAATGCTAGCAGTACTTTAAATGAGTAAATAAAGGAGGGGCATAGAATTTGATTCAGGGCACACCAGCTTGACTTTCTTCAGATCATCACCTCCTCAGTTCAGTCATGAGAATTACTCCAACAAGATGAAAAGACACAATGTTCCCTTAGTCTTTACAAGATGAGACAAACTCTGAAGAAAGCAGAGTTTGTGGCTGATCTTAGTGAAGCTCTTAAACTATTCCCCACAGTGCAGTGAGGCCTTGAACGTAGTGCTGTAGAATTAACCCTTACATAACAAGACATCCTGCTTTTATCTGATGAGACGCTTTAACATCTCCCTGTGGATGAGGTCTTTCTGTTTCTGATTAATGTGCTGTCCTGACTGATCAGCAGGAATGTAAAGATGAATTAAAAGGTAAACTGTACCATGTGTTTCAAAGTGTTTGTCACAGATGGAAATCTGGTGGAGCTTGACTTTGCTCTTTGCTGCTTCTTTGCAGCTTCATGTAAACATGCATTCATCACTACACTAGAGGCGTGTGCTGTGAAGCAGGAACTGCTGTTAGCAAGGTCGCTTCAGGGTCACTCTGGGTTTCCAGTACTGTGAGGGTAATGCACTGGTCACTAGTATACACCACTATGTTATCTTACCCTGCTCTGGATAACAAGATTAATGGATAAAAAATAGACCTAATACTGACTGATCAGTCTGTCAGTCACTAAGATCTAAGAGGGGCGAGAGACCAGCCAAACACTTTGGCTTTCCAATATGATGTTTGATATTAAACATATGAAGTAAAAAGGTTCATTGTGCTCGTCTGATATCATTATAAAGATTAGAAACACTGAATTATTGTGCTGGTTGAGTTAATGAGACAAAAATTAAGCATACTGACCAAATCAAAATGTGTTTTTATATAGTTTTATTTTTTGCTTCATACGTCTTTCTTATCATTGCAGTGTTTCTAACGAGGCCACAAGAACATATCTGAACCATGAATACATTCATCGAACAATCAATCAATCAATCAATCAATCAATCAATCAATCAATCAATCAATCAATCAATCAATCAATCAATCTTTATTTGTATAGCACCAAATCACAACAATCATTATCTCAAGACTCTTTTACAAACAGAGCAGGTCTAGACCACTCTATGTCAAAGTATGAACAGAGACCCAACACCAAGACAGGATAAGACTCAGTCTGACCCCACCTTAATCCACCATGAGCATTGCACCTCACAGTATTTAGCTAGTTACAGAGGAGAGGACAAACTTCCTTTAACAGGCAGAAACCTCGAGCAGGACCAGACTCATGTTAGACAGACATCTGCCTCGACCGAGTTGGGTCTGGAAAGAGGGATAGAGGAGAATAAGAGAGAGAGGGAGCGGTGATAGTGATGAGACGAGTAGTAGTAGCTGTTGCCACTGGAGTCCAGCACGTCCGTATCAGCTGGAGTCTGGAACGTCCACAGCAGGAGGACGTCTACGGCAGCTCAGAGGAATCTACGAGACAATGGAGCTCAGGGACTCCAGAAAGGTCTATGGTTAGTAACTTTAATGGGACAGGCAGAGTTAAATTAAGTGATGAAGGGGTTGGGGGGAAGGGGGTGAGATAGGATCCCAGTGTGTCAGTGTGTCATTTCCCCCCGGCAGTCTAAGCCTATAGCAGCATAACTAAGAGCTGGTCCAAGCCTGATCCAGCTCTAACTATAAGCTTTACCAAAAAGGAAAGTTTGAAGCCTACTCTTAAAAGTAGAGAGGGTGTCTGCCTCCCAGACCCTGACTGGTAGATGATTCCAAAGGAGAGGGCCTGATAACTGTAGGCTCTACCTCCCATACTACTTTTAGAGACTTGAGGTACGACCAGCAGGCCTGCAATTAAATGGTGTTATTTTGGTCGGACCTGTTTTGTACAAATGAGGAGAAAATGATATGTTAAGTCTTTATTTACACATTCAAAAAATCAGCCATTCTTTGCTTTTGGAGCTTCAGATGTGTTGATTTCAGTCTGCATGATGTGCTCACTTCTTCACATTCTGATCTCATGCTGCTGAATATAAATGGACCGTATTTAAATAGTGCTGTCTCTGGTATTAAGATGGCTTAAAGCACTTTTATCACATGTCACATTCACACCACATTCATACACTGATGGCAGAGGCTGCTTTAAAAGAAGCCTCTGACAGCAGCATCTATCAGTGTTAATGAATCCCATCCACACAGCCCTGTTACAGCCACCAGGGGCAGTGTGTGGTTCAGTGTCTCGCCCAAGGACACTTCAGCATGTGATTGCACCCCCAACCTTCTGATAAGAAATAACACTCTGGTTATTTATCCTTGTTAATACATGCAATTGGACACATACTTCAGGCTCCACCCCTTTCATGCGTCATGGAAACTCCGGGTTGAATAACTGTGACTGTTCAGCATGATCTCCTCTGTTAGGGTTAGTAAACACATCAAACCAAGATATACCTTTAGTATGTTGAACTTTCTCCATGGCCTACATGAATGTTAAATCAATGATTCCAGTCACACCTGCCTCCTTCTCTAACTTAAATAGTCCTGTACGTCATGCAGCTTGACTCTATGGACAGCTCAGTTCAACAATAGACCAACAGTTTGGTCCTGACTTAAGTAGCTCATCAGCTATGACCATGACCTATGAACCTGAAATATTCATGATATTGTGTGTCTTAACAGACAATATGCACATGCTAACATAATAATACATTTTATTTATAGGCGCCTTTCTGGACACTCGTCACCTTACAACATACCAACAGTAAAAAACAACACTCAACAGTAGATAAAACATAAATACAACAGAACAACAATACAACACTAGAAAAATGAAAGTGAAGTCATGATGAAAGTGAAGTGAAGTCATTCCAGTCCCACAGAGACAGATTACAGTGAGTAGGCTTGGTGGAAAAGGTGAGTTTTGAGGCGGGTTTTGAAGGTGGTGGGAGAGGTGGGGACTTTTGTAGGTCCTGGGGGAGAGAGTTCCAGAGGCAAGGGGCCAAGCGGCTGAAGGCTCTCCACCCCATGGTGGTCAAGCGAGTTGGTGGGAGGGTGAGTTGGGTGGAAGAGGAGGACCTGAGACTACGGGTGGGTGTTTTGGTATACAGGAGCTCAATGAGGTCCTGAAGAGCTCGGTGGTTGATGGTCTTGAAGGTGAGGAACAGAATCTTAAAGAGGATGCGGTATTTGATGGGAAGCCAGTGGAGCTGCTGCAGGACAGGTGTGATGTAGCTGGTGGAGGGGGTTCTGGTGAGGATGCGGGCAGCAGGATTCTGAACCAGTTGAAGTTTCTGGATGGATTTGTCTGGTCAACCAAAAAGAAGGGAGCTGCAGTAAACTAGGCGGGAGGTGACCAGGGGAGAACCAAAATGGAAGAAACGGACGCAGGTGGGAGATGTTTCGGAGATGGAAGTATGCTGACCGAGTGACATTATTGATGTGGGACTGGAATGACAGTGTACTATTGAGGATGACACCCAGACTCTTAACATGGGGGGAGGGGGAGACGGAGGAGTTGTCGATGAGGATGGAGAGGTTGTTTGTTTTTGAAAGGGTGGATTTAGTGCCAATGAGAAGGACCTCTGTTTTATCACAAACGTCAACTTTTTTTATTTTACTAATTGGAACTTTTTCTTGATTGTACTTATGTCTGGGTTGCTGCAACAACTGAATCCCCCAGTAAAGTAATATCTTATCTTATCCAAAGCTTGATCTGTAAGGCAACTGGACTGTTAGAAATAGTTGCCTTACAGTTGCCTTATGGATCAAGCTTTGGATTACCATGACCTGGATGACTGAGAACCTTCACAGACATCATATCTTATCTTAACACTTGAAAAGATGCATGCTTGCTGCTTGCAGGGCTGCACCTGAATCGTCTGAGGCTATGATGTGTTTAATATTCGAACATCAACACCTCTGTTGACTTCAGGTCACACTCTCACAAAACTGGAAGTTGGAACGAGTGAATCTGTGAATGACGTCAGGAATGAGGCAAACTCATGAGATCTGCCAGGCTGGGAACAACAAGACCACAGCTCTGTGTGTGACAGAATCAACCCTCTGTTGAGACTCCTCAAAAGGCTCTTTGTCCCCTCTGTTGTCAAGACACAGGATAAGAAGGCCATAGCCCCAAAATACAAGCCCTGCCGGGGTTTTGACGTTTACCGTCTTTCCCCAGCTTGCTTTTCTAATCCACCAATCTCTGCCTTCTGTGGTGAATAAGAACGGTCTTAAAACCCTGCAGAAACTAGTGAGGGGGCCTTTTTACAGATTTCTCCTCTGTTATTCGTAAGTTGTTGCTTCGGGTGCATTATATAGGGGGTTGAGTTTCTTCCACAGTGAAGAAGTTTTGCAGCCACAGCTGTTTCCACTACATGCAGCTCTTCACACTGACCGTAGATCTCCCTCTGCCACTGAACCTGATTATCCTCTCAGACCTTTTTAACCACAGAGGTCTGACTCTGTGGGGTTTATTGGACTTATCTTTAGCTGTTGTCTTAGTTCTTGTTGGTGTGTGTGTGGGTGTGTTTGTGTCTCTAATGACTGCTGGTCAAACAGCTGATGTGATAGGAGATGTTTGCTGAAGGGGATGAAAGTGAATGTAGAGAAAGGCCTCTGGATTCTTCTGTCTGTTGTGTTTTATTACTCGCTTTATTCTGCTTTTGTTATCGTTCAGATCTACTCAGTATCAGACAGAAGGTTGAAAGGATTTGAAAGGTGGCATCATGTCTACATCTGCACCACTGCCACCTTCTTTAGTGTGTGTTCAAGTGATGAAAGAGGGGAGAAGAGGGAAAGCAGGAAGCTGCGTGGTATTGTGTGTTTGTGCCGCAGGCCTGCGACTTGCTGTGGGAACCACATCTAATCTAATAAGAAATAGTCCTTAGTCAGCACACATACTCTCTCTCTCTCTCTCTCTCTCTCTCTTACACACACAATCACATAAGTATACAATGTTCTCATGCTGGAGGGAATCCTCCCACACATATAGTCTTACTGTGACTTTATGAAGTGACAGAAGTTACAGTATGGAGGCGCTTTGTGCTCTTGCTTTTACATAACTGTGCTGACAGAAATAGCTGGTCACATTTGTTTCTTTATTAAACAACATATTAAGATGAAGGTGTTTATTAAAGCCTCTGGTAACCCAAATCAACAAAAACGTTCTACCTATGATATTTCAGACCATATGTAAATACTAAAAACTATGTAAAAAAAAAATTAGAACTCAACTTCCATACATTTTTGACTTCCTAGAGACCAGTTCACTAACTTTCCTCAGGACCGGTTCACTAACTTTCCTCAGGACCAGTTCACTAACTTTCCTCAGGACCGGTTCACTAACTTTCCTCAGGACCGGTTCAATAACTTTCCCCAGGACCGGTTCACTAACTTTCCTCATCCCCAGTTCACTAACTTTCCTCAGGACCGGTTCACTAACTGTCCCCAGGACCGGTTCACTAACTTTCCTCATCCCCAGTTCACTAACTTTCCTCAGGACCGGTTCACTAACTGTCCCCAGGACCGGTTCAATAACTTTCCTCAGGACCGGTTCACTAACTGTCCCCAGGACCGGTTCACTAACTTTCCCTAAGAGCAGTTCACTAACTTTCCTCATCCCCAGTTCACTAACTTTCCTCAGGACCGGTTCACTAACTGTCCCCAGGACCGGTTCAATAACTTTCCTCAGGACCGGTTCACTAACTGTCCCCAGGACCGGTTCACTAACTTTCCCTAGGAGCAGTTCTCTAACTTTCCCCAAACAGCTCAGAGTTTAGACAAACAGCTCTGTCTGACACCTGGAGCCGAGCTCCTCTGCGTGCACATACTACCCTTCAGCCTCCTCTGCTCCGGGCGTCCCATGGTCCTGATGCCCCGGAGACTACGGAGTGATAAAACTATCAGAGTCAGACGGCTCAAACATGCAGGCGGTGAACTCTCTCTTGACCTGTCAATCAAAGAGTTAGGCCACGCCCACACAGTCCTGAGAAATGCTCTGACCTGTAAAAGAAGCTGTTTTTGAACAGAGTTTTTTCAGAGTTGTGGATGTTTATTGTCACTCAGATTTTTGTTGAAGCTGGATTACACATTACATTTTGATATTCTGTTAGAATTTCAAATATTCCATTTACGTTTCCATGTCCTTTAATACCCTGTGCAAAAGGGACCATGCAAATGTACAATACTTACCTGGAGATCACTCTCCTTGAGACTGGAGGTCTGACGGAGGTTGACAGTCCTCATATATTAACACTGAAGGTCCAGACCTGAGTGTTTCCATGTGAGAGTGAAAGGTCTGACAGAGTTCAGAGAATAAATGCAGCCTCTAAAAAGACTTCTATAAATGCTTTGGACAGGACGATAATTTGTCACATGCTGCTGCTCATAATTAAAGGAAAGCAAATGTCAGGCAGCTGAGCTGAGAGCCTCGACCGCAGAGCTCTGATGAATTACCCCTAAAGACTGCAGCTTATCCTGCTGTAAGTGACACTGGTGTTCGATTGCAAACTGACAGTCAGCTGCCATAACTAAGCAGATTCTGTGTGTCTCTGTGTCTCTGTGTGTGTGTGTGTGTGTGTGTGTGTGTGTGTGTGTGTGTGTGTGTGTGTGTGTGTGTGTGTGTGTGTGTGTGTGTGTGTGTGTGTGTGTGTGTGTGTGTGTGTGTGTGTGTGTGTGTGTGGAGTAATTACGGGGTTTGAGCTGTCTGTGACTGTGGCGTTGACATGTGTGATCTCTCCTTTAGGATGGCATGCTCTACCTCTGTTGTCACAAAGAGTCGCCAGTGATCTGTTAAATGTGACACCCACATGTCCCTCATG
>NC_048277.1:1274743-1549743 GCF_009762535.1 Notolabrus celidotus
GTTATCAGTTGACAGTTAATTGAAATGTTTAGTTTGATTTAGTTTAGTTTGTGCTGCAGGAAAGCAAGTTTGAATGCATGGCCATGGTAGAGCTATCAACCGTGGAATCAGAAGGACTCTTTTTTAATTCTGTGCATATTTTTAAATCTACAATCTTTGAATCAAAGTTTAGTGATGATATGTGACTGACTTTAATCTGTAGCTGGGTAATAAGAGGGACGATGCATGGTGAACAGGTAGAGACTAGACCCAGACTCAAAAGGACACGCATCATCCCTCACTTAATCCTTGATGAGAGAATCCATTTCCAATCAAAATATCACATTAAGAAGCACACATCTACTTGAAGAGTCACATTGAGGTGATTTATGTGTGTTTAAATTGATGGATTACATAGAAAGCATCTCCTGAAACCTCTCTCTGGTTGGACTGGGCCCCTAAAACTACTGAACTACTGAGCGCTGGAATGTCACATAAACACAGTCTGTTCAGGAATGTGTGCTGGCCGCTCTCGAGAGGTCTGATGGGCATGAGCTGTGTGAATACATCATTTCACAAATGAAGAATATGAAATTCATCAATACATTTGATGGAAATGACATTTCTCTCTATACCTTGTTAAATCCTGGAACTGACATGACCACAGTCACCAGCCCACCTGCTGTTGGGTCAGTTATGTGGATGCTGTGCTCACTAGATGCTCAGGTATAGCTGCAAGTTTACTCTGGTGCTTGGATCAGAGGCAGGCTCCTGAGGTCTGGTAAACTCTCCTCTCTACCCCACATACAGTATGTCTTATTTTCTAACTCCCAGTGTTTAGCAGAGCATTTAACAACCCTGCAGCTGTAGAGCACAACAAAAAGAAAGAAGCAGAAACATTAGCTGAATCTTTAGTTTCAACGTTTGAGACTCTTGTTTGGTGCATTTCCAATCTGCAGTTTGGAGAACTTCTCTCTCTCTCAGGTTTGGTTTCACACAAACCAATCCCCAGTCTTTCCCACCGCTTTCTGCAGTCACAATCACGTCATGACATCCAGAAAGTAATCAGTCGATGAAGAGACGTCATGACACTACAGTGCTGTCAGATCTGCCACCCAATTTTAAGACATACAAACAGTGAGATCATGCCCTCCATTCAACTTTACTGGCAGAGGTTACAATGAAAAGTGTCTGGATGAGATTCAAGCTCAAACACGGAGTCTCTGAAACAAGCCAGAACACATCAAACGGCCTCTCTAGACAGCGACAACAACACCCTGCAGCGGGCCGACAGATAGACGGCTGACATCAAACAATAAAGTCAACACTACAGAAATCAGAGCGCCACAGAGACATTTGAAGAATAGTGTTGAAGTCTTTAATGGAATACTGTCTCTTAATTTAAACGTTCTTAAAGGTGTTTTCTTAGTTTCAGAAGACTTAATGGTTCCTACATGGACTCTGAACTCTGTCTCTTGAAAACGCCTGGACTAAACAGTGTTTTTAGCGACTGACAAATCCCTTGATGGTCTCCAGACTGTACAGAACTCAGCTGTCAGGGTTTTAACCAGAACCCAAAAACACGACCACGTCTCTCTGGTTTTATCTTCTTTGCTCTGGCTCCTTGTGTGTATGTTTTAGAATTGATTTTAAGATTTTACTGATTAATTTTAAAGCTCTACATGGACTTACTCCAAGCTATAAAGCAGACCTTTTAGTACCATACGAGCTGACACGCGCTTTGAGAGAGTCAGTGAGCTCTTTTAAATCTCCTCTGAAAACATACTTTTATCGTAGAGCCTTTCCTGATCTTATCTGAATTGTATTTTATTTTATTTTAACCATCTTAAGAAATATATTTTAAAAGAATTGTATTCCATTAGAGTTCTTTTGGGGGAATTTTATGTATTTTAAAATGTGTTTTTATTTATCTTGACTTATCTTGATTTTACAAACTGCCTGTTTTATTTTGCTGCCCATGTGAAGCACTTTGTAGCTTTGTTTTTGAAAAGTGCTCTCCAGATAAACTATAATTATTATTATTTGTATAAATAAGGATAAAGAAACAGTCCAGATGAAACTGATCTTGAATAGATTCTTAGATCCCTGAAGCTGCAGTTAGTTCAGCTATAAACGGTGTGACCGAAGCTGATGTCGCAACAGTTTGGCGTTATTGCTGTCTCCACCTTCTTTTGGATGAAAAGACAGACGTGGATAAGATCCTGGACTTAGTTAGCATCAGGTTATCTGTTACCATAATGCTAGCCTGGTGCATCCATTACTCATAGTTCAAAGCTGATATATACTGGGTCAGCAGTTTTTGGCTCACATAAAAAGGCTTAAAATAATATAACAGAAACAAATATCAAGCAGCTGTCTGACTGTACATCAGAACACTGGTTGCTGAAGGATCATGCGCTCTGTCATCCCTGTTTTTCTGGAGGAGAGCATTATTTACCAAATGAACATTAAGCTGTTTTAGAGAGAGCTGGAAACCGGGATAATAAAAGGAGTTAGAGGGATGGTCGTTTTTATGACACGATGCTGTGGCTAGTAGAAATGGGGCTAGGTTAGCTTTACTGTACAGACCCTGAGACTACGTCCACATGTCATATTCAGGCTATGCTTATTATTATGCTTATTTTATTACAGTACTTTAAAGAGAATAACAGAAGTGTCTGTTTTAGAGTGAAAGATCTTCAGTAGCTGCTCCATAAAGGTTTCTGCCTCAGAGAGAGTGCATGTAAAGATACTAGGAGTGTAATGATTCTTTTTAACAATAATTCGATTCGTATCATGATTTGTTGTTGCTGATACGATTAAAGGACGATATTGGTTCATTTAGAACGGTACGATCTGAAATCGATTCAGTAACTCTTTAGCCAAAAATTCAACCAGTGTGACTGTGAAATAAATCCCTTGATACTGGACAGTCCTAGAGTCCTGTTGTTTCTTGTAAGGGAATCAGGTATAAATTAATTATGGATATAAACAAACAAGTAAACAACAATTAATGAGCCGAGTTTTGTCCTAGTCTCTGTCTAAACATGCTGGAGAGGCCTGAGGCTTCTGCAGAGCTGATGTTAGCTTGTGCTGCTGCAAGAGGCGTCTGGACGGCCGGCGTTGTGTGAAATCCCATGGCGCCTTAGTAGGTGGTTGGATAGATTTGTGGTGTTGCCGTGGTAACTTTACTTGACTTTTACTTGTCCTACAAACAGTGAGCGACTTATTTAGAACATCTCCATCTTTGCAAAAGCCAAAGTGTTTCCACACGCTGGACCACAATGGTGTCTTGATCAATCAATCAATCAATCAATCAATCAATCAATCAATCAATCAATCAATCAATCAATCAATCAATCAATCAATCAATCAATCAATCTTTATTTGTATAGCGCCAAATCACAACAAAAGTTATCTCAAGACTCTTTTACAAACAGAGCAGGTCTACGTAGACCACTCTATGTCAAATTATGAACAGAGACCCAACACCAAGACAGGATAAGACTCAGTCTGACCTCACCTTAATCCACCATGAGCATTGCACATCGCAGTATTTAGCTAGTTACAGCAGAGAGGACAAACTTCCTTTAACAGGCAGAAACCTCGAGCAGAACCAGACTCATGTTAGACAGACATCTGCCTCGACCGAGTTGGGTCTGGAAAGACAGATAGAGGGGAGTAAGAGAGAGAAGTGATAGTGATGAGACGAGTAGTGGAAGCTGTTGCCGCTGGAGTCCAGCACGTCTGTATCAGCTGGAGTCCAGATCGTCCACAGCAGGAGGACGTCTACGGCAGCTCAGAGGAACCTACGAGACAAGGGAGCTCAGGGACTCCAGAAAGGTCTATGGTTAGTAACTTTAATGGGACAGGCAGAGTTAAAGTAAGTGATGAGGGGGTTGGGGGGAAGGGGGTGAGCTAGGATCCCAGTGTGTCAGTGTGCCAGTTCCCCCGGCAGTCTAGGCCTATAGCAGCATGACAAAAGCTGGTCCAAGCCTGATCATTTCCCGCTCGCCGGCTTCTCCTCTGCCGTCCGCCATGCTATGTTTTGTTGTCTGCTGGTGCGTGGCAATGACGTCACAGACAGGCAGCCTGAATTGAGTAATGTTTAACATCTTTATCATTAAAAGTGCAAAAAAACACATCCATATAAAGTCTGCCGTGCTTAAATCCAATGTGTTATTTCCTACACATACAATACAATCGATTTATTACCTTTTAAAACGATGTTAGATCCATATATGTCGTCTGGAAGGCCAACTTGCCGAGCACAGATCGATGTAGTCGGATCGTAGGAATATAAATCCATACATCGATGGAGTAGATGAATCGTTACACCCCTAATGAATATCTCTGTTTCTGATTTTACACACATACAGGATAACAGCATGCAAAAGCACCGATTCACAGACATGAATGCCACAGAGGTCCAGTTGGTCTTTTGTGTTCACTAGAGTCTTTGTGTTGACTTTGTTCATTGTTGCACCGAGCTGCTCCACACTGGCACCACAAGATACTCAAACTAGTTCTGTATTTTAGTTCTGTGTGTTTCTGAGTGTGTTTGTATGTGTGTTTCCAGACAGCATAAGGCAGCCAGGTCCAGGCTTTGATTAAATAAACAAGATACACACACACACACACACACACACACACACACATGAATGAAGCATGATAAGCATCAGCGGAAGTAGACAGAGAGGGAGGTGGTGAGGAGAAGGCTTTACAAGAAAGAGAGGAGTGGAAAGACATGGGAGAGAAGGAACGGTAGGCATGATGAGAGACAGTGATGGACAGATGGAGAGATAAGGAATGGCAGGATGTTCCAAAGAAATATTGTTTTCTATCCTGCGAGGCACGGCACACAAAGTGAACATGCAGGACATTCACACTAGGAATCCTGCAGGATGTAACTGTCAGCGACAACTGTCTCTGAAAATCACAGCGTGCTGTGTCTCTGTTTGCAACATGGTCTGCCTCTACAGAGCTGACATGGAGCCAGGACTCCAGACTGAACACAGGGGGGAGGTTATCTTAGCTTTTTAAAATCAAGTGGTGACCAGTAAGATCCTTCTCTAAGTATTTACAATGATTACAAGAAATGTGCTTATTGTTGTGATTCTAGCTGCTAATGTAGTCAGGTTGTAAGCACACAATAACTCTGTGTAACACTCAGCTTTACACTTCTTTTACTTTATATGTTTCTCTTCCATTTGATGTCTTTTTACCAGTTTCCCCACAGAGGTAGAGTTTTAGTTAAGACCAGCTAACCCAAGCTAAGTCATGACTGGAACCAGAGTTATATAGACCAAGACAAAACCAAGAGGGACAGACAGAGACAAGGGAGTGAGATGATGAGTCAGACCAAACCACACGGCTGCTAGTCACACATTGAATCACACACGTACATTACAAAGTGAAACATGCAAACCACAGGACCTTATCACACAGATCTGAACTTTCATTAGAAACAACCAAAGCTAAGAAAACATGCTTACACCTCATTATTTACCATATATACAAAAGTGTACCGTACAAGCTTTGATGTAAATCAAAGAGCACGTACTGTACACACCACATTTGTTGATTTTCTTACTGTAACACTGAAGTAACAACTACACTTCAGGTTGATTATTTCATCCAACACCTCATGTAGCAGTGATATTTCATTTAAAAATTTTATTTGATCTACAACAAGTATTCAAACCATCTTTACAAAGGTTTCTGTGTATTTGAAGCCGGGAAAAGCAACCTTTTTAATTAAGAACTGAACTATTGTCATCCCCAGTTCTCTCACTGAAGTGAAGAAGTGATAGCATGGCATGTAGATTCATGCTGGAGCTGATTTAACTCATCTTGATGTTAAAGCTGCTGTTGGTAGTCACAGGGTAAACATCTGTTTAGAGAGAGGGACTTCGAATGTCAACACTACCCCTCCCAACCAGATTTCCTCTTAGCCCCCCAACACAGATCGGTGTGTGCAAGGCTAAGGTGATTCTTGAGCCTGGTGGGACAGCTCAGGGTGTTGTAACCCTTTTCTGTCCATGGTTATCTGTGGTGGCGGGAGGAGGAGGGAGGCAAAGGACTCAAGAGGTTACAGGATACTGTGGACCAAGGCACCAAAATAAATACATTTAAAAAATAAGGAAGAAGAGAAAGTAGAGAAATAAAGAAATAAAGAGGTAAATAAATAAAGATAGAGTAAAGTAAAGTAGTGAAAAAGAGAAAGAAAAACAAATCAGTGTGTGCAGTCATGATAGTGCCGGACTCCTAACCAATCGGAGGACGTAGTAGGAGCCGTCCCTTAACCAATCAGGACAGAGGATTGGAGATTAGCTATGGTTGGTCCGTCATAACGGGAACAAGGGTAATAATAACACTGCTTTATACAAAGGCATTGGAAAACGCAGAGACTTCACAATAGTCTCAAAGTACTTCACTTACCGATGAGTACCGATGGGTATTATGACCTTTTCTCCAAACCCAGCAGAAAAAAAGGAACGGTTTTTACACCATTCCTACCAACAGCAGCTTTAAGTGACTTAATATATGTTTGGTAATTATCTTTATGAGGCTTGTCTCATTATCATAATCACCAGCAAACATGTCCTGTACCCTCAGCCTATCCACAAGATAGCACTGAATCAGTGAAGTTCCTCAACATCACGTTGATAACCAGATTATATACGTTTAAAGAGAGAGCATTATTATGTTAAAAATGTAGTGAAAAGGCGATCTATTGGTTAAAATCCTGAGTTCTCTTCTCCACAGACTAAATCAGGCTTGAGACTTAAGAAAAGTGGTCTTCATAGTTGTCATGAGACAGAGACCAGTCTTGGGTATTTTAAAAATAACAGTAGTAATGGTAACTAACACCAGCATGCCGTTGATAAGCTGATGCTGCTGAGAGCATGTTATGTTTTCTTAGTTCAGCATAGATAAAGTGGGTTAGCATGCTAACATTAGCTAATTACCACAAACCATGAAAGGAAAGTTTGGCATCCTCAATGGCTGCTAGCTTTAGCCAAGATAGCATGACTGAAATCTGACAGCCACTGTCTTCAACAGTGAACTAAGGTATTTATTACACAGAGGGTGAATCACATCTAACATGTAACATTTGAATCCAAACAGAGATAATGTTTTATTTTGAAAGAACAGTTCTCCTTCCTGTTTGTGTACTCTTCTTTCACAGTCAGACTCTGACAGACATTGATTTTTAATACACAAGACTGAAGGATCTTTCAGTTCTGGTTTGTCAGACATGAAAAGACATCACCCTCTAGTTCGGTCGTCTCTCAATCGGTTCGATCCCAGCTCCTGCAGTCACATGCCGAAGTGTCCTTGAGCAAGACACTGAACCCCAAACTGCTCCCTCTGTAGTTCAGCGGTGTGTGAATGTGTATGAATGAGATTAACACTGATGGTCCCCTACCATAGCAGCCTCTACCATCAGTGAGTGAATGTGGTGTGAATGGGTGAATGTGACGAGTAGTGTGAAAGAGCTTTGAGTGCTCAGAAAGAAAAGAGATATAGAAGTACAAGTCAATTTACCATTCCTTTGACCCTCAGCTGTGTCCTGTACTGGACGGCTGCTTCTCTTTGCTGGTGACCCACCACCTCACACTCAACATGAGTTCTGCCTGTAGAGTCTAACAGAGCTGTTAGACTCAGACAAGTTAAAGCACAGTTGTTGTAGTAACACAATCCTGTGTCTGATGCCATGCACGTGCATACGTGTCCAAATCTAACGTATCCGATGCATCGGTGTAGAGGCTGTTTGGCTTTGGTCATGTTACAATGGTAACGGACACCGTCTACATATATGTCAGCTGAGTGAGTGAGTGAGTGAGTGAGTGAGTGAGTGAGTGAGTGTGTGTGTGTGTGTGTGTGTGTGTGTGTGTGTGTGTGTGTGTGTGTGTGTGTGTGTGTGTGTGTGTGTGTGTGTGTGTGTGTGTGTGTGTGTGTGTGTGTGTGTGTGTGTGTGTGTGTGTGCGCGTGCGTGCGTGCGTGCGTGTGTGTGGCTCTCTCTCTCTTTCTATGTCTGCCTGTGTGTGTGTGTGTGTGGTTAGTAACAGCTGCGAGGCTCCGGTTGGCTGGCAGGAGGAATGGCAGGCATCCATTCTGAGCATTCCTGAGAGCCAAACACTTTCACCTCAGGAAGCCGCTCCAGCCCCGCACACTGACTCACTGCTGCCTGATGAACTCTGGGAATTACTAAACTAAGAGCTTTTCAGGAAGAAGATTTATTTCATGATGATCATGCAGTTTGTGAGAACATGTTTCATAAGCACAAGCGTTGAAGAAACTCTCTGGTAGTAGACATGTTGTGTTCCTCTTACACACATTACAAAGTGAATGTTCCTCTGAGACCTGACTCTGTTCCTGCTGTGTTATTGGTCCTAGTCCTGATTTAGGGTGGGGTTATTACCTGAAGGGCCTTTAATGGTCCTCTTGAGGGCTGACCACATTGATGTACTTTTTATAAATGACCCTAACAACACAACAGCAGAGACTGTGTATGTGTTCAGTGACGTCTCTGTAACACAGATTAATGTCCTCTTCTGCATTGATTTGTTCAGACTGTCAGATGTTCAGAAATGTAATGTTTCCCTCTGATGAGAGTTTACTCAGTAACATTCAACAGTCATGTATAAATGTAAATTCCCAGATACTGACTCGATTAACGGATAAGTTCATGTCTGTTTTCCTCTCCTCTCCTCTCTTTACAACCTTTTTATATTTCTTCCTCCTTCCTTTTCTCACTCTCACCACTTCATCTCCTTCACAACCCTTCATTTGCCCTCCATCACTCCGACCCTTCCAGTGTGTGGTTAATTTCATCAGTGAGCTCCAGGAGCAGATGTGCAAGTTTCAAGAGGAGATCAGCACTCGTATCCAGGAGAAACGGGCCCTGGAGGAGAGGGAGTCCCAGCAGGGCGAGCCCGGAGGCAGCCAGGCCCAGGGCCACAGCCTTCAGGTCGGGTTAGCCAGCTACGACCTGAGCCTGTCTGACTCAGATGAGCGGATACACAATGGAGGACTGACTGCACACGTAGGGAGACTTGATGGATGAACTCTTCCCCTCCCTCCCCCATCATTTCTTCTCTTCTTCTCTCCTCCTTTTTTAACCAGTCCACACACCACCCGGTATTTGGAACTTTCCACAGAATCAAACTAACAGCCTCTCTTGTAGTGTGTTTGTGTGTGTATTGCAGGATTTGGGGGTCATGCTGTTCTCTGGTTCTTGCAGATATGGAGGCTTCTGATTGGTGTTTCAAATACTTCAATGCCTTTGAGGGGTTAAGGTTCTTAAAGCAGGATGAGTAATGAGAAGCTCTACTGTAGTTATACATAATATGACGTACTGTAACTATTGGAGGTACTGTAGATGTTTATAAAAGTTTCTTTCCTGAACTCCTCAAGAGTTTGAAGTATTTGTAAAAACACGTTTCAGCCCCGGTGGGGATTTTCTCTTTATAAATCCTCTCTAAATGAAGTTTGGATCAGGCTTATCTTTGTGGTTTGATCTGATGTGATTTTCTTGCATGACGATGGTTCCTTCCTGGACTAACAAAGTTGAAACCTGTTTCCTCTCACACTGACCAGGTGGATGGGTCATTTAACTGTTCCTATAATCCCACGCTGTACAGGCCTCCCCTCCTCGGCTATGGAAATGTGCTGCTGATCACAGCTCACTCTTGTTCTGGGTCCTCAGGTTCATCCTCTTCCTGGTTGTTGATAACTGCACGCTGTAGTCTCTGTTTCAGGAGGATCATGTTTCCATATTAACCGCTGCTCTGTTGGGCCCTGGAGACCTCTATAACTGCACTGAATGTGAACCCCATGTTTGAAACTCTCCCTGTTGGCATGAATGCAGTAGAGTACTGTTGACTAGTTTGACATGTAAATATAATGATGTTATGTCAGGTGACATTCATAATAACAGTGCACCTGCAGGGAGATTCCCCGGCTTGACTGTGTTGACGGCTGAAGAGGTGCTGTGTTTTGTTTTGCTGCAGGATTTACTGCAAGAAGTGAAGCAGCTGAAGAGCAAAGTGGACGAGCTGGAAGGAGAGAAGGGCCAGTACGAGAGGAAGCTGAGAGGCACCAAGGTATATCCATGAGCTGATCACACAGGCTGAATATATGTCATGTGTTTTACGACTAGCCATCGTACTTTATGAACTATGTTACTACTTTAAATGAGTGTCACAGATGTCAGCTTGTTGGATGGAGGAGCTTTTAATGTACTGAACATAACTGAGAAGTCAGATCGAGCTGAGGGGTAAACACGCTAATGAAATCAGATCTTTCTCAGAGCTTAAAAACTAATGCATTATACTTACAGACAGCAATGTCTTTGACTAAAATCAAATATCCCTTCACTCTGAGACTCAGCCTGCCGCATAGAACCATTAAGCTGCTATCATGCATATTTCACACAATTGAGGATGTCTCACATAAAACCATGATCTCATGGACTTTCTCACTGTGGAGCTGATAGCATCCAACCAGGACTTTGAGAAGTTAATGATTGTAGCCAAGAAACAGACTGGCTCATACCTGGTTCAGCATCAAATCTCAGTCTCACACATAAGACCCCAGCATAGGAGTTATCATGTCAGACAATGTGAATACAGTTCAAACAATGCTAAAAGGAAATGTAGAATGAAGTCCCTTTACTTATTTGAGTTTATAAAGGTGCCTTAATCGTACATCAGCAGTGCACCTGTCAGAGCCCTGTGATGAACTAACTACCTCATGGTGGCAGATGTTATATAGACCTGTTTTTGCCCTATCTTGATGCCTTTAGCTCATCTGTATGATACAGATAGACATCAACACAGAGCTGATATCAGCCTTATATCTTGTTAATTATTAAGATTTACTCATTTTTATTTATGTAGCACCTTTCAACCAATAGGTAAAATGTTACAATGCTTAAACAAGATAGAGGGAAGTATTTTGAAATACTTAAAAAATACAAATTAAATAGAAACGTGACAATAAAATCAATAAGATAAAATCAGAGAAATATCAGAAGAATTAATACATTCATTACAATAGAATCAATCAAATACATAAAACCATTACAATAAAATCAATAAGATGAAATCATTACTATAAAATCAACAAGATGAAATCATTACTATAAAATCAACAAGATGAAATCATTACTATAAAATCAACAAGATGAAATCATTACAATTAAATCATAACATAAAATCAGAATAATATCAGAAAATAAATACAATCAATTCAATGAAATCAATAAGATAAAATCATTTAAATGAAATCATTTAAATGAAATCATTTAAATGAAATCATTTAAATCAAATCAATAAAATAAAATGAAATCATTAAAATAAAATAAACAAGATAAAATCAATAAAATAATATCAGAAAAATATTAGAAAAATAAATAAATCAAATCATTACAATTAATTCAATAAAATAAAACCATTACAATAAAATCCAATAAGATAAAATCATTAAGATGAAAGCAATAAGTTAAAATCAGAAAAATACCAGAAAAATAAATTAACTCATTCCAATAAAAATCAATAAAAATAAAATCGAATAAATCCCCGAAAAATACAATACCATAAAATAAGATCAAATAAAATAAAAAATAAAATTGATGCTAAAACAATGGTAATAATGGTCTTATTGGTAATAATGCAGTCCAGGGCTAAAAGGGAAATGACTGCCAATTAAAAGCTAGATTAAAAAGGTAATCAATCAATCAATCAACCAGACTTTATTTGTAAAGAACTTCTCAAACAATAATATTGTAACACAAAGTACTTTACATAGAAATAATAATAGGAATACCACAATAAATTAAATAAAGAAAAATAAGAAGTCTTCAGTTTGCTTTAAAAACACCCATAGAGCTCGCCGTTTTAATGTCCAGAGGCAGAGAGTTCCAATTTTAGGGACCGAAACACAGAGAGCTCTCTGGCCGGCACTTGTGAGGTACACATGAGGGACATTTAAATTAGATTTACATTTAGAGGCTGATATTTCTCATACCTTTCATAACTAGCTAGCTGTCCCCCATGACTTTATGCTAAGTTAAGCTGTCTTGCTACATAAAGTTTCTCCATATTCACCTCACAGGTGTAAGAATGGTATCAAAGTGTCAGCCTGTCTCAGAATGTCTACTAAAATGTGATTAGAATTCACCATGATATTAAGTATTGAGTTTACAGTAGTCATCTGAACTCTGTGATCATGTACATTCTTAACCTGTTTCCCTGTTCAGGGATGGAGCGACTTACTAGCCTAGATTCCTCCCAGAGAGAGCTCATCTCTTGGTCTGATGTAAACAAATCTTAAATCTTAATTTTGTTACTTGTGTAAGTCAGGACTGCAGGAAGGGACAGTATGGTCATGAACACAGAGCAGCTGTTTAACATAAGAGATCATAGCATGTAGAAATAAGACCAGTCCTTCTGCACCACACTGAGCTGAAAATAAGCAGACTAAAGGGACATAAGGATGATGGTAAAGATTGGCCTTCAGCTGAAACACAAGTGTGCATGTTATATTTTCATAGCAGAGAGGGATAGCAGGCTGATTACAGGGACATCAAGTGATGCAGCGCTACAATACAACACGAAACAGTCAGACTTCTGAATGCTGAACTGTAGTTTTGTCTGTCAGGTTATTGGGACTTTGGATCAAATCTTAAATCAGGATCAGGATCAGCAGGCTTGAAGAGCTCCTCACGTTACTGATCTTTGGTTCATTTGAAGGAGGTCAAACATTGCTTTCTCTACGCTTACACTGCTTCCTTCCTCCTCTCCCTCCTTCACTCTGTATCCCTTCTTCCTCTCTACTAACCCCTCTCTGCGGCTCGCTCTCTACACCTTTTCTTCCCCCCTCCTCTCCAAATCATCCCCCGTCATTACTCTCTTCCTGTGTCTCCGCTCTCTCTAGCTCTCTATCTCTTATTCTCTCCATGTGTGTTACCAGTCGCTCATGACCCAGCTGTCAAGCCTCAAGCTGACTGTGGAGCACACACAGCTGGAGAAGCAGCACTGGGAGGAGCGCTGGCGCGGCGCACAGGTGCCTCCTCTTTCTCCTTCTCTTCCTCCACTTCTGCCTCTTGTTGCTTGTTCTTTTTTTGTTTGTTCGCTTTCACTAATTAGACTCTGATTCCCTTTGCTAATGGTCTGCCTCCCCCCGTCCTCCCCCAGTGCCACCTCTCCCCCACTGTTTTTCTCTTTTTGCACTTGTTCTTTTCCACTTCCCCTCTTCTTCCCCATTTTATTATTGTGTGCCTGCAGCTCGTGTTTCTCCCTCCTCCTGGTCCTCCTTGTTTTGGTTCTGTGTTATGACAGCTGACTTGTGGTTACATTCAAGAATGATGAATAATTCACAATACTAGTCAGTAAAGTGTTATTTTAACAGGGACTATGTATATAAATATATATATATATATATACACGACCAGTCCAAAGTTTGGACACACCTTCTCATTCAAGGGTTTGTATTTACTGTGATGATTGTAAACACTGTAGATTAATACTGAAGACATCCAAACTATGAAAGAACATATATGGAATTATTGAGTGAACAACAAAGTGTTAAACAAAGCAGAATCTGTTTTATATTTTAGATTCTGTAAAGTAGCCCCCTTTTTCCTTCATGACAGCTTTGCACACTCTTGGTATTCTCTCAGTCTGCTTCATGAAGTGGTCTCCTGGAATGGTTTCTAACTAACATGAGCCTTGTCAAGAGTTCATTTGTAGAATGACTTGCCTTCTTAATGTGTTTGAGACCATCAGTTGTGTTGTTCAGAGGTAGGGTTAGTACACAATGGATAGCCCTATTTGACTACTGTTGTAATCCAGATTATGGCCAAACCAGATTATTTCATAGTTTTGATGTCTTCAGTATTAATCTACAATGTTGAAAATAATTAAAATAAATAAAAACCATTGAATGAGAAGGTGTGTCCAAACTTCTGACTGGTATATATATTTATACATACTCATATATTAATATACTGAAGCAGAAAACTGGAAATCTGTCCTTCTGCTTCTGACCATCTCTCCTGTCTCCCTGTGGATGTCTTTGTACCAGTGTTTGAAGTGAGATGGTACACACCATAGAAAAGTGCCTGTGCGTGTAGTATCTGTATTTTAACGTTTTGATGTACAGTGAGTATTTTCTGACTCTTGGTGTGACGCTCACCTCCCTGTTTCAGCTTCTGCCTGTCATTGTTTGAATCAGCAGCTGTTTAAGGAGCATAACTGACGATAGATAGAGCCTGGCTCCTACAGGACACAAACTGAGTCAAGGATGAGCCTGTATTAAATGAATACATTACACTTCAAATGAGGTCATCTGTTAAATTTATAATAACTGAACGGTATCGCTTAGAATATAAATCAGCTTTTAGAGTTTCCCATTAACAAAAGGAAGCCTGGACTGAAGGTTTGAGGCTGATTGTTCTGTTTTCAGCACTCCATAGACTTATATAAGAGAGAAACATAAATCAATCAGACTGGAGTCAAACTAATATATTGAATTAATCTTGCAGAGGAAAGCTACAAAGTGTTGAACACAAACACATTTCTATTTCACAGCCTGTCACTTCTCACAAAGGTTAACTCCTGCTGTAGACGACACTCCTCTGCATCCACATTTTTATTTACAGCATAGTTTAATATTATTTTACTGTCAGATTCTGTTCATCGCAGCAGAAATGTCTTTAAGAAAAAACCTTTACTGGCTGAAAAAACAACAACAACAAATGTCTCCACATTTAGCTCCAAAACGTCTTTGAAAATATCACAACAAGTTTTAAGGGTTACGTTTTTATCACATTTAGAGCAATATTTTTAACCTTTTTCACATTTATTTTTCTCGCCACAAATATATTTATGATAATAATACTGTTAAACCTTAATGCTAATTCTAAATCTAAATGTTAAATATAATCTAAGTATTCAAAGTTAAATCTCAATAATAAATATTAATATAAATGTTTAATGTTAAATCAAAATGTTTAATGTTAAATCAAAATGTTAAATGTTTAATCTAAATATTAAATGTTGCTCTGCGATCCTAAATGTTTAGCTGATATGTAAATTCACACTGCTGCCTAGCAGAAATACCAAAATAAAAGCTTCATAAAGTGATACAGACTTAGTAATAGTAACTTATCTTGTCTGTACCATAGACTGGGTCAGTTCTGTCTCTGAGCGTTGTGAAATCTCTTAGTGGTCTCCAAATCTGCCTATCCAGCATTTTTACGGCGGGATTTAACAATGATTTTAACTTAATATATTTTTCACAACAAAACTAAATGTGAAGAAGATCACAAATATTCCTCCAAATGTGATAAAAAAAAGTGACTTTTAAAAATTCACTCTACATTTTTATGATGTTTTGGAGCTAAATTAGGAGAATTGATTCTGTTATTTTCAGTGTGTACAACTTTACAAACAGCGCCCATGAATAGGTCCTTTTTTTACCCATTCCTACCAAATAATGCTTCTCCTGTCTGCACACACAGCTCGATTGGCACGTTTCCCCCTACCCAATTTTTCCATTTCTACGACCCTAACAGGCACTGAGGTCGTATAATTAGACTTCATTTGTGTTGAGTGTCATCAACAAGCCACATTAATGAAAACATACATGTCAGGGGAACATCAGAAACTTACTTTACTTCAGAATCTCTTTGAAATGTACCCAGTTCCATTCTTCTGTTGTAGCTTGTAGGTCCCTGTGGCTAACTGGCTGTTATTGTGAGGCAGCTGCAGGATGTGTTAGATTTGAATTTATGACTTGTCGTTATAGTAAACATGTCTGTGTGCACACCTGTTCTCTGTTGACACCTGCCGTCTGCAACTGTGCTTCTTTACTATCTGAGTCTCAATCTGGAGTATTATTTCATCCTGACTCAGATTAGGTTGGTTGACAAACACTGAGGTAAGGTATTGATGGTGCCAGTCCTGTCCACAAATATGTCAATGCATATGAATGAAGAGTCTATATGAACAAGGAGGGAGAATACATTGGCCAGAAATCCATACATGAACCCATCATAAGATGAAAATCAAGTTTTTCTTGTTTTTTATTCACCACTACAAACTCAGGTAGTTAGGTGGTCTTTCTCTGGCTGATGGGTTTCTGTATTATTTCTAGTATGACACAGTCCTAAGCTGCTTGTTGTGAGGCAGTCAGCTCCCTCATGTGTGGTGTGTTTATTGGAAACCATAAAAAGTTGAATTTTTCTGCCAGTTGACTGGAGGTACATCCTTTGTTCAATCCTCAGAACAGCTGACAATATTTTGTCTCTGTGATCATGGACATTTTCAAAGTTATATTTTGGGGAATTTTTTCCTTTAATGGATTGGACAGCCGAAGAGAGACAGGAAATGTGGGGAGTAGAGAGTGAGGGAAGACATGCAGCAGATGTTGGAGGCTGGGAGTCGAACCTGTGACCGCTGCAATGAGGACTGTAGCCTCTGATATGGGACTTGTGCTTAAACCACTAGGCCAATGGCAACCATACATTTTAGCATTTGAAGGCTTTGTTTGTTACAACATGCCACGCTAACATAGTCAATATACAATGCCATAGCCCTCCTCATATAGGTCAGGGGTTCCCAAAGTGTGGGTAGGGACCCCCTGGGGGTTCGTGAGAAACAAATGGGTGGTTGCGAGATGTCTTCCAGAATGTTTTGTTTTTAAGTTATCTAAAAATAGTACATTTTACACATTATAGTAAGAAGTATCATCAACAATAGTAGCTAACCTTGAAATAAAACCTTGAAAATATAAACTGTAATGAGTTTTCTGCCTTTCTTTGTTTCCAGATGAGTCCTAAGTTTAGAGTTAGTGAACAGTTAATTATCTAAAGCATCAGTAGCAGCAGGTTCATTCATAACAGCACAGGAAACACAGACACATGCTCATATAGGTAGGGTCATTTTCTGCAGACCAGCTAAATGAAGACACATTAAATCACTTTGAGGGACAGTGGGGGTCGCGAGTCTTTGGCACCTATATTTTGGGGGTCGCAAGTCTTTGGCAGCTATATTTTGGGGGTCGCGAGTCTTTGGCACCTATATTTTGGGAGTTGCGAGTCTTTAGCACCTTTATTTCGGGGGTCGCGGGCTGAAAAGTTTGGGAACCCCTGATAAGTGACTGACCTCTTCAGTCCAAATCATCCCACTGTAAAGACCTGTGTTCTCAAGAGATGTATTTCCATTACAGACAGCCTACAAAGCCATCAGATATCTTTACTTGAAGGAGTTCACTTCCATGAAGAAGTAAAATGGCAACACACAGAATCTGAATTATGAGATTCATCACTGGTCGAGCAAATGTTCTGGTTCTGCAGAGGACTTTGCAAGTCCAGTTGACTTTGAGCTCTCCGTCCAGATCCCCTGTTACCCGGACGCCTGACACAGTTCTCAGATCCACTCTCTGTCTTCCTCCACAGGCAGAGATCGCAGAGCTGCAGCAGCTCCTGGCATCCAAAGACGCTGAGATCGAGTGCCTGCAGACCCAGCTGCTGGCCAGAGGTGGCACAACCAATGACAACGCAGAGAGAGGTACACACGGCTGACCAATCCCTTTAGATCCAGATCTGTCAGAGAGGATGTGTGCAATCCAGCGATATGCATGTCTGTCAGCTCTGATTACTGTAACATCTAATCAACATGTCCCTCTCTCCTCTGCTGAACACTGAACCTTTCTGACTCTCTGCTGCCCTCTGCTGTAGAGGAGGTGTATATCAAGCATCTCATTAACAAATGTAAGGCATGGTGTGCTGTCTTCTTGGGTCCAATCTTCAACCAAACTCCTCTGCCATTAGAAATGATCAAGTCTGACTAACAGGGTTTAAACAGATCATGAGACCGCTCTGTGTTCTTGTCTTGGGGTGTGTAAAGTGTTCCCTCCAAACATGTCAGATAATCTGTCTCAAATCCATGTGGCAGAGTGTTTGGTTTGAGATTGGACAACAGCTTAGCTTTCAGTTTGTGTTGGTCATGGTTAATACTCCAGATTCACTGAACAGAAGCACAACTCAATATTCTTTCAAACCTCTCGTCTGGCAGCGCAGCATGAAATACTGAACACAGGTTGTTATTCTGCTCATAGTAGAGCCACTGTCCCACATAGGGCTTCATGTAGAATATAACTCAAGTGATTTATCAACCTGAAGTCAGACCTCTCTGTTCTTCAACATCATGAAATATGATCCATAGACCTGAGTGTTGTCAGATTAGAGCTTTATAGTCCTGACCTGCTGTGGAACCAGGAGGATGACATTTCTCTTCTTCACTCCCTTCATGCATAGAGGACAGTTCTGCATCCTGTCACAGATTGTTATTGATATTAGCTCTCAGGCAATGTGAGCACTCTCTTCTTTCCCCGCCAAACCATTACTAACTTCAGAGTTATTTTTTCTATTTACACAGAAACACTGACTTTGAGCTTTATGCTGAAGTGGTGTTTTCTTTACTTCCAGTTTTATACTGATACAGTCTGGTAATAAACACCTGTGTCACAGGTCTCAGGTAACACTGTCTGGTTTCCTTCTAACCACTTAGAATTCAGAATTATTTGTGGCTGTGGTATCAGCATTTCTAAACTATAGACTGTATAAATAATGGACGTAGTATCCGTGACGTCACCCATCTGTTTCTGAAGCGCTGTTTTGAGGCCAGTCGGCTGCGGCAGCCATATTGGAAAAGTTAGAATTAAAGCGGCAACCTCAGGTCTAAAAATACGAGGCTAATGCGGAAGTGCTAAAGTTCATTGAGGACCCACTTGAGGCTGGATCCGGAAGTACCAGAAACCACATACACACCAATTCAAAAGCTGATCTTTACAGTAGAAATAAACATGTTTACAGCCTGGTTCAAAAGACGAGTGTAGTCTGGATTGCTCATTTCTCGATCGGCACACACTGTACGGGGGGAATTCTTAGATATTAAGATTACATGTTTTCCAATGAGAGGCACAGCTGACTTGACTGACAGGCGGGAACACTGTAGTTGTTGGCAAGGAGGCTCAAAGCCTGCGTCTTTAAGTCACACTAAGGCTGTTTTCAAAACGGCCTGCTACATACTACCTACTGATGTAGTAGGTAGTATAGTGTGGTATGGTATGATATGGTATGGTATGGTATGGTATAGTACAGTATAGTATAATATAGTACAGTACAGTATAGTATAGTATGGTATGGTATAGTATGGTATGGTATGGTATGGTATGGTATAGTATGGTATGGCATGGTATGGTATAGTATGGTATAGTATTGTATGGTGTAGTATGGTATGGTATAGTATAGTATGGTATAGTATGGTATGGTATAGTATAGTATAGTATGGTATGGTATGGTATAGTATAGTATAGTATGGTATGGTATGGTATAGTATAGTATGGTATGGTATAGTATAGCATAGTATAGTATAGTATGGTATGGTATGGTATAGTATAGTATAATATGGTATGGTATGGTACGGTATAGTATAGTATGGTATGGTATAGTATGGTACAGTATAGTATGGTATGGTATGTTATGGTATAGTATAGTATGGTATGGTATAGTATGGTATGGATAGTATAGTATAGTATAGTATGGTATGGTATGGTATAGTTTAGTATGGTATGGTATGGTATGGTATGGTATAGTATAGTATAGTTTAGTATAGTATAGTATAGTATAGTATAGTATAGTATGGTATGGTATGGTATGGTATGGTATGGTATGGTATAGTATAGTATAGTTTAGTATAGTATAGTATAGTATAGTATAGTATAGTGTGGTGTGGTATGGTATAGTATAGTATAGTATAGTATAGTATAGTATAGTATAGTATGGTGTGGTGTGGTGTGGTGTGGTATGGTATAGTATAGTATAGTATAGTATAGTATAGTTTAGTATAGTATAGTATGGTATGGTATGGTATGGTATGGTGTGGTGTGGTGTGGTATGGTATAGTATAGTATAGTATAGTTTAGTATAGTATAGTATAGTTTAGTTTAGTTTAGTATAGTATAGTATAGTATAGTATAGTATAGTTTAGTATAGTGTGGTGTGGTGTGGTATGGTATAGTATAGTATAGTATAGTATGGTATGGTATGGTACGGTATAGTATGGTATGGTATGGTATAGTATGGTACAGTATAGTATGGTATGGTATGGTATAGTATAGTATGGTATGGTATAGTATGGTATGGATAGTATAGTATAGTATAGTATAGTATAGTATGGTATGGTATGGTATGGTATAGTTTAGTATGGTATGGTATGGTATGGTATGGTATAGTATAGTATAGTTTAGTATAGTATAGTATAGTATAGTATAGTATGGTATGGTATGGTATGGTATGGTATGGTATGGTATAGTATAGTTTAGTATAGTATAGTATAGTATGGTATGGTATGGTATGGTATGGTATGGTGTGGTGTGGTGTGGTGTGGTATGGTATAGTATAGTATAGTTTAGTATAGTATAGTATAGTATAGTATAGTGTGGTGTGGTGTGGTGTGGTGTGGTGTGGTGTGGTGTGGTGTGGTATGGTATAGTATAGTATAGTTTAGTTTAGTATAGTATAGTATAGTATAGTATAGTATAGTATAGTATAGTTTAGTTTAGTTTAGTTTAGTTTAGTTTAGTTTAGTTTAGTTTAGTTTAGTTTAGTATAGTATAGTATAGTATAGTATAGTATAGTATAGTATAGTTTAGTTTAGTTTAGTATAGTATAGTATAGTACAGGTACATGTCTCTTTTTGTCAGACACTGCAATAAAGCAGATATCTTAAAGGGTTAATCCAGCAGTTTAGTGTCAGAGACTCATCAGTGAAATGAACACGTTGGATTAAACTGATGCTTTGTCAGCAAAGATCTCCTGACTCTAGTCCTTAGCATGGCTGAAGCTACTAAAACTCTGCATTCTTCATTTCCTAGCACACAGCCAGCTCTGTCTTTCCTCCTGATCCTTCCTGCCTGATACATTGAAGACATATCTGTGGATCAGCTCTAGCATAGCGCTTTACAGATGTGATGCTAACCTTCAAACATGGTGCTAACCCTTTAGTGAGATTCTGTTGGAGTAACTCTTCATGATAAGTGTTTGAAAGGATATTGAGTGACATCTGGTCCAGGTTTTTGTTTGTTTGTTGTTTTTATCAGCATAAACATCTTATCATTGTAAACATGTATTGGAGGAAACCTACTGTATGTGGTATCTGTTGTGTTTTTTGATTGTATGTGATAGCATGAATGCTAAACAGAGCACGCCTTGTAGCATCATGGGCTGCAGGGTTTGACCCAGGTGATGGTTTATGGAGAGTCATGCTGTCAGTGTGTGTTTGTAATGCTTGTTTCTTCATATTAGCATGGATGTCATGTCTGTCACCAACATTACCTCAAGCATCCATCAAGTGCTCTAAATGAACAAGACGTGACGTCAGAGATGTTTGAACGGCTTGTTTTTCTCTGTAGACCAAGAATACCAGAGGTTAAAGGTCGGGATGGAGTCTCTGCTCGCTTCAAACGATGAAAAGGTAACTCACACTCTTCTTCATCAGGAGGTGTTTTCTTCAATGTGTGGTTGGAGATGTATGATCTGTTTCTCCCTGCTTACAGGACCGACGTATAGAGGAGCTGACCGTTCTGTTGGCTCAGCACAGAAAAATGAGGGAGGTCATGGCTCTCACGCAGGGTGAGACTCTCCTTCCTGTCCTGGAGTGTGTTTATTTCCAGCTAAGAGGACAGATTGAGGCAAACACCCGACTCTCTCTTTTCTATGTTTCTACCAAGCAGGGAGCAGTGAGGAGGAGCTGAGCGGCACTCTGAGACTCAGAGCCATCACAAACAGAGCACACTCTGATATGTTCAGGTCAGAGGTAAGATGATGAAGTTTTCTTTATTTTTGTTTTTTTATTCAAGTGTTGCATAGCAATACAAGACAGGTGAGAGACATGACAATACTGTACACAATATATAAAACAAAGTGAAAGACAAGACAACAAGTGAACATTTAAGAGACAAAACAGGGACAAGCAGGAACAAACAATCTCATGTAATATGAAGCATTGAGGAAGTTAAAACCCTCTGTAAGCCTTAGCCCATTTTTGGTCATTCGCAATATTCGCCTGTTGTGTTTTGGTGTTTTTTTCTAAGCTTGGGGCATGATATTAAAGACAGTGGAGTTATTTGGGTCAATTTACAAAATTTTTACATATATGATTTGGTAAGTGTTATGTCCTCCAGTGTACTCATTTTACCAACGTTCGTGCTCTTAAGCCAAAAATGGCAGCCATTGAAACCCATTCAAACCACGTTTTTTGATCCTGGAATTACTACATCAGAAAAAAAGGTTCTGAGTTACTCATTGTTGTGAACCAAACCACAGGGACCTAAAATTTTGATTTTTACCATAGAACACCAGATTGCGCCATTTTCTTAGTTTTCATCCCTTTGCCAAATTCATGCTACTCTCCCTTTGTCCACTAGGGGCACAAATCCTGCTCTAGAGTACCAAAGGGCAAATGGGTTCAGACTTTTTTGAGTTCACTGCATACCTTGAGATGTCTGGAAGTGGTGTATGTGTGTGTTTAGTGAAATTATTTTGTGTGTGTGGGAATATCTGTAGCCAAAATTGGAGTAATGAATTCCTTATGGGAAAAATGCCCTGATTAAATCCCCACCTAAAAGCATAAAACACTCAAAGTTTGAATGCCATTATTCTGCAGGAAAAAATCATTTTTTTTTTCAAAACAGCTTTGACATTGTAGGTTTGCCTTCAAAATCTATGATGTTCAGGGTTTTCAGCTGAATGAACCACTTTTCATGTTTCCACTGTGGGCCAAACTTCATGTAGGTTTTGATGATCATTTTTTTGGCTCTTTTGGGGAATTTTTGCTATAGTTTTACATTTTGGAGCCTTCCATGCAATTTTGAAATTAGATTCAACCAAGGAAGGTCTCTGTGTGTTGATATTGATCCTCAAGATTGATGTATGTATATGTGCATGGTGACAGTAATGTGTGTGTGTGTGTAGGGGGGATCAAATTATAGCCAAAAACCTATAGAGAAAGCTCATTTGCTTTTCATGGGTTTTTTCATAACAAAGGATCAGTCACAGACTGGCATATGAAGGGTTAAACTTTTGAAAATAAAATTTGTTTCAATTGATAGTGATGAATGACTTCCATTGAAAGATTTTTTTTCAAAATTTGAAAAAATATATTATTGTATGGCATATTTATAACAGTTTAGACTGCCCACTTTTGGTTAATTTGAGGCCAAAATTGTGACTTTTTGATAAAAAACATGACTTTGCAAAAAAAATAATGCAGTCATTTAATTAGTGTTGTTGTGAGTCATCAACATATGTTAAAATGTGTTGACCCCAAATTTTTTTTTCCAGTTTTCATTGTATTATACAGGAGATAATAATTTAGTGTTTTTTCATCCCCTAAATTCCCCTCTCTGGCACTGTAACACGTGGTAACTAAAGGGTTAATTATAATATTAGTGAATGTTTAGTATGTATCATTAACACTGAAGTTAATTTAAAGATAAAAAAAAAATTGGAACGATCCATCAATATATGACATATTTATATCAGTTTAAAGCAATGCCCATTTTTGATCGCCTTAAGACCTTCAACGTAACTTTTTTAAACATAGGACATTACATGAAAAATAATGCAGTGATAAAAAAAGTGTTGTTGTAAGTCATCAACATATGTCAAAATGTGTTGACTCAAAAAAAGAATTCCAGTTTTCATTATATTATGCAGGAGCTGATCCATTTTTGGTGTTTTTTTCTTCCCCTAAATTCCTCTCTCTGGCTCTTAAACACGTCGTAACTAAAGGGTTAATTATAATATTAGTGAACATTCAGTATGTCACATTAATACTGAAGTTAATTAAGAGATTTAAAAACAAATTGGAATGATCCATCAATATATGACATATTTATATCAGTTTAAAGCAATGCTCATTTTTGATCGCCTTAAGACCTTCAAGGTTACGTTTTCCTAGGGCTTACAGAGGGTTAAAAAGCTGTGTGTGTGTGTATGTGTTAAATAATAACAAATTAACCATTCAATAATAATAATAATAATAATAATAATAATAATAATAATATGATAATAATAATAATAATAATAATAATAATAATAATAGTAATAATAATAATAATAATAATATATATATATATATATAATATATTAAAAAACCGCCAATAATAATACAACAATATGAATTATCATCATAAATGATAATAATAATAATAATAATAATAATAATTATTATTATTATTATTATTATTATTATTATTATTATTATTACTGCCATCACATGCAAATTAAATTAAAATAAATAAATAAACATTTAAAAAAAATGTAAAAGGAAAATATTTTAGTGGGAGAGTAAGAAAATACAATGAGTAAATACAAATAAAGAGATATAGTACCAATACTAATAATATTATTAATATAGTAATAAAAATGAAAATAATATCAAGAGTAATAATAATAATAATAATAATAGTAATTAGTTTTATTATTGCAAATAAAAAATTATAACTAAATACTAAATAATTATAATAAAAGGGAAGGGGATAAAAAAAGGAAAATAGTTCAGTGGGCAAGTAAGAAAATGAGTAAATACAAATAAAGAGATATAATACTAATAATCCAATAATAATATAAATAATAATAATAATAATAATAATAATAATAATAAAAGTAATAGTAATACTAATTATAAGGTTAATAATAATAATTAGTTTGATGTATTAAAAATAAATACATAAATAATAATACTATAACTAAATACTGAATAATCATAATGATAATAATAACGGTAATAATAGAAATATTACTAATCATAACCCAATCTGTCCATCATCCATACTGTCAATCATATATTTCCTTATTCTAAAAAGTTTATCTTTCTACCTCTTCTTGTCCCATTCTCATATGAATGGTGAACAGAGGGTGAGGTGGAGGTGTCTTTGTTTTTAACCGTCCTATGAACGTGTCTCTCAGAGTAACACAGAGTTACTCTCCGTGTGTTTGTGTCTTCATAGATATCATCCAGAGGATCCTCCCCGCTCATGTTATCCTCGTCTCCTTACCAGAGAGAGCTGGACTCCAGGTATCAGAACACACATGCACACACACACATACACACACACACACACACACACACACACACACACACACACACACACACACACACACACACACACACACACACAAACTCAATCATGACATTCTAACAATTTAACCCTTTACTTGCTGTGTATTACTGCAGTATCCAGAACTCTATGGACATATCTCTGGTGTCTGGTGGGGACACAAGCTTCTTTAATGGATCATGGTAAGTTGAGCAGCTTTCTTTTGAACTCTGCATTGAAAACGTTGCAGTCTTCATGACAGCATCAGAGCAGACTGAAGTGAGGGCAGAGCTTGTCCTGTTTCCTGAACTTTGAAGTCCGTTCTGTTTTCAGGCATCGGCGCAGGTTGCTCTCCAGTAGTCTTGAAGAGTTGCAGAGTGGATCCTTGCAGAAGGTTTGTTAATGCATGAATATGACATCTGTTGTTTTGGATTATGCTGTCATCTAATCAATCTAATGCAACGTCTAACTCAAGCTGCTGCTGCTGCTGATCACTAACGTTGTTGTTTCTCATTAAACGCTGTTTTTTTTTTACATTTGCTTGAGCTAATGCTAACCTGCTCAATCTGTGTGTGTGTGTGTGTGTGCGTGTGCGTGTGCGTGTGTGTCTCCTTTTCTGTCTCGGCTATAGGCTGTACAGATCCAGCCAGTAGAAACAGAGTCAGACGTAGGGGCAGAGGTACTGATCTTCTGCATGACCTTACACAACCTAACCTTCACCTAACCCAAGAAACACACACACACACACATTCTTCATGCATGCATTATTGTTCTAGAGACAGAAGGGGAAGGGACCACTTTCAAACGCTCATTTAGTTTTTTTAAGAGTTTGCATGCATGCATGTGGAATATAAGGAGGCACAGCATGTTAGTGGGTTCACCTCGTCACTCACTGAGAGACTCACGGCCAAATACCACCAGATCCGTGTCGGACCGTCTCCGATCCGTCATGGCACCTGATCTGTAGATAAAGATACAGAGATAAGATATTTACTGCCAGTTAGAGAGAACACAAGAGAGTGGTGTTAGAGTTTTGGGTCAACGCCATGATTCTTTGATGATGCACCAGGAGTCAGGGTACTTACGGCCAAATTCCACCAGATCCATGTCCGGTTCGTCTCTGATCCGTCACATCACCAGATCTGATAGGTTTCTATTCTAGTCAATGTGTTAACTTCCACTGGATCCACTCCGTTGCGTTCCGGCTGTGTATCTGATCCAGCAGGTCGAAGTCCTCCGGATCAGATACGCAAGACTTCTATTTTTGCCGGATGCCGGAGCACGACGCATCAATCTCAACAGAGCAGATGGAGCGGGACAGGAAGTCAGGTTTCACAAAAACAAAATGAAAACATCCGGTTAATTTTCAGAATAAAACACTCTGTGTTATCACCAGATCGTATTTCACTTAACTACAACAACAAACCAAAGTCATGGTGAGTGGAGCCAGGCCTGGAGTCAACAGGTCAGAGGTTTTCAGAGGACCAGAAAGACAACATGGATGAGGAGAGGAGGAGGAGAATCCTTGATTCAGTGATTACTGCAGGAAAACCTCGGTCACATGACTCCAGCTGTCTGGTGGTCCAGCTCCATGCTGAGTTCTGAAAACACAACCGGTGGGTGTTGACGGACAAGAGAGCACGGAGCCGGACCACAGCCGATCAGAGACGGACCAGACACATATCTGGTGGAAGTCCTGTGTCAGTCGCTCATTTTGTGAAGAAAAAATAATTCTCCTGCTGTTTTGGATGCATTGTTCAAAAGAGTATAACAGTTTTTATCTTTATGGTGGAAATGCTCAAATTTCATCTCAAATGTCAGGTATATTAAATATCTCCATCTCTCCATCATACATTTATTCATTCATTCATTTGATGCAGTTTAAGAACAATGTCCAAAACTCTTTGAACAAGTATTCAGGAAAGACCAAATCAAACAGACAAAAAAAACATCCTCCTCTTGTTATTCTTCCCAAGTATTGTTGCTCCAAAGATAGCAGGTGACTGGAGTTTGTGTATGGTAACTTGATGTGAGCCTCTCTGTCGTGTAAAACAAAAAGAATAGGCGCCCTCTAACCTCGTGTCCCGGGTGTGAAATCAAAGTTCACAGCTGAATCTTTCCTCTGAGGAAAAGAAAAATGTCTCCCAAGAGTTCACAGCCACACATTCATACACGCAAATGTTCTCTGCTGCACACACACACACACACACACACACACACACACACACACACACACACACACACACACACACACACACACACACACACACACACACACACACAGAAAGGGCTAAGACCCACCTGAAGTGGCTGTCAGTAGAGCTCAGCGTCAGAGCTTCCTTGCAGCTGTTTCTTCTGCTGGCCTTTCTCCTCGTATTCCTTCAGAGCTCTGCTGACTTTGATGCCTGCTCAGATGCTGCCATGATCAGGCATTAACTCTCAAAGGACACGTGTTGTGTAACAGAGCCAAGGAGCAAACCACCACGGGATCTCATGGTAGATAGTTAGAGGAGGCAATATATAGAGGGAGAGAAAGTGTATATACATAGATATAATATGCATAGAGCTGAAACACACTGATCTTTAATGATAAGTCAATAATCAGGATCAAAGTGATCTATCACAGGGCAGGGTGCGCTCACATTCAAACACATAACATGTCTCCTCCTGCTGCTGTTCTCTAATCACACATTATGGTAAACTCATCAGAAGTTTTGAGGCGGGCCTGCTGAACAGTGACTGGTTGTTTTGATGAATTCTGCAGAGTCATCACATGGAGCTGAGCAAGTACCAAACTCTGCCCGGGAAGCTGAGTAAAAGGAGCGAGCTAAGGGCCGAGCTGAACGGAGACGAAGAGAGACACGGAGAGTATCTATCTCCCGTCCGGCTCTCTCCGGTCCATAACCTCGACCAGGAACCCAGATTCAGTGAGTCTACTTCATCACTTTTAAACAGCAGGTTCATTACTCTGCTTCTTCATCACCTGCTGTCTGTCACACTTTGGATTATAGATCTTCAGTAACAGCTAAATGTTTAAATGAAGAGTGTATTTATACAATATGTGGGTTATCTATTTACTCATTTCTTCATTTATTGATTTATTTGTTTCTTGGATTATTTATTTACTTATTTGTTTGATTATGTATTTATTTATTTATTTACTTATTTGATTATTTATTTACTTATTTATTTATTTATATATTTATTTATTTATTTATTTATTTATGTATTTATTTACTTATTTGTTTGATTATTTATTTATGTATTTAATTATTTATTTATTTGTTTGGTTATTTATTTTTCATTTATTCATTTGTTTCATGGATTATTTATTTACTTATGCATTAATTAATTAATTAATTTTTTTATTTGGTTATTTATTTTTTTATTTGTTTATGTATTAATTAATTAGTTTGTTTCTTTGATTATTTATTTGTTTAATTATTTATTTATTTATTCATTTATTTGTTTGTTTGTTTGTTTGATTATTTATTTATTCTTTTATTTATTTATTTGTTTATTTATTCATTATTTATTTATTTATTTCTAAAAGGACAGACGATGAAGTATAGAACTTATCTTGTCTAATCCCTTTTTCCATTTTAAATTAAATGAGTTTTCTTTCATTTAAATACAGACATCATTTCAGTTATGCCAAAGAATACATGTATTAATCAACAGTTAATGCAGAAGTTCACACACTTTGTCTGCAGGACCTCCTCCTCTCATTTTAAACTGAAAGTATCTACTGAAGACCCTTTAATGAAACTTAACCTGGTGCAATAATGTGTTGAATAACTCTTCATCTACTAACTCTGCTCCCACTGCTCCCTCCTCTGTGCCCTCTCTCCCTCTCTCCTCCTCTTGTCTGCTCTGCTGCCGGATTGCTCCTTTCTCTGTTTGTTGTCTGGCTGCAGTTCGCTGCAGGAGTGCCAGTGCTCCGGCTTTAGGTACTGTATGCTCTCACAGATATTCAAATGTCAACATGGAAATAGCCTTTCAGGAGAGCCGAGTCACTCAGCTAATGTTGTTGCTTTGACTCTGGGGTCATACAAACAAGTTTCTTCTGACAAACAAAATGTTCACCAAACTTATCTGACAAACAAAACCAGACCGTCCCCGTCACAGCCAAAACCTCAGAGGTGAGCAGAGTTAGTGTGAGTAACTGTTCTTACCAAGGATCAAGCTCCAAAGCCGGGATTATCAGGACTCCCTCCTGACTCAGAGAGCTGTCGGAGATAATGCCCGACTCTCTCGCATCAGCACTCTCTGATACTCACACACACTCTTAAAGCAAACAGGCATATAAGCACACAGCCCGCCATGTATCATCCCACACAGAGCCAGAGCTTAGAGCAGGAGGCTAATCAGAGACTGAGAGGGGGCGAGGAGAGCAAGCTTAAGGATATGTGCGCTTCTACGAGCTTTGACATCAAAAGTAAACAAACAAGAATGCAACCTGACACCCCCCTTCGGCTCTCACTTCCTCACAGAGCACACGCTCTGTTTAAGACGCACTGGATGAAGCTCAGAAAGATCAAGTAGAGCAAGAGGGGTCACATTAGAGACTTCATTATGAATCATTATTTACATGTAACGAGGAGCTGATAGATCCATGTGAGATTAGCTCCAACACCACCTGACTGAAACTTGTCAGAGTTTGGTCTTGAGCTGGTCTGGGTGTGAAGGAGGGAGTCTCAGGTAAAACAGGCTGTGGATGACCTCACTCAGGTGATTCCTTTATGTGAGCCACTTGCATCCTCAGTATCCTTGAAAATGTTTTGTATAATCAAGCAGACTTAATCTAGTCCAGGTTTCTGGCCCAGCTTCTCAGCTGCCTGAGGCTGGTGGATTTGCATATTGCTTCTTTACATTTGACATTTATAAAACATTTAGTTAGGATATAAAAGGCTGTAACTAATGCTTTCTGCTTCCTGTCTACTTGCTGTCTTTTCACCTCACTAACCTCCTCTGCCTCAGGATCTCCTGGAAAACACGACCTCTATGGTGTTGGTGGGTATTAAATCTGAACCCTGCTGTGTTTCTGTGTTTCCACCCTCTTGAGCTCAGCGTGCTTAGCATGAGATACTTGAACATTATTCCCTGGGTTTAGCATCATTAGCATTATGTCTGTGCGAGTGTTATGATACAGCTTTTGAAACCTAAGGCGTTTTCTGACCTGAGGAACTTTACCCCAGAACTACGTGTGTTTCGACCGGGGTAACCAGGGAACCTGAAACGCAGATAATCTCCCCCTGAAAAGCCCCTGCTAGAGGGGTAGTACTTTTCAAAGGTCCCGGGACTTTCGGGGGGCAGGGCCTGCAATGCTGAATGTGACTGATTGGTAGATTAACCTCAGTGTTTTTATTCCGCCCGCCGTCCACATTAACATCACACACATCTGTGATTCTCTTGATTTCTCTTTCTTTCATTAGTTTTGATTTGTTCTATCTTTTTTGTATGTGTGTGTACTTTTCAAAAGAAGAAGCTGTGATTCTCTTGATTTAGCAGCTTGTAACAGTAGTCTTCTCTCAGCCCACCGTGAATGCGTCTCTCCCGGTGTTACGGTTTTAAAAGTGACCCTGTAAACTGGAGACCTTCAGCTGAACGTGTCAGTGTTTGTGGAGTTTACACAGCTGTTGAAACACAGAGGGAGTTCCTGGGAATGCAAACTAGTTTAGTTTTTATTAAGATTTCAAAATATCCTCATCAGATATTTAATGATCCTCTAAAGACGTTTATGAGGGATGCATCCGGCTGAAAGTCTCCAGTTAACAGGGTCGCTGTTTAAACCAAAACACCGGCCGATCTGTGCCACGGCTTTTTGAGATCAAAAGGATTTTAAAGGCGTGTTGAAACGTCTTTGCTACTCGCGCTTATCTCCTCTCACGTGTTGATTCAGTGAATCCATCTGTGATGAAATATAGCACCATCTAAAACAGACCAGCTGAGTCTCTTCATGCTAACAGGCTAACTGTTGTGTTGCTTATAATGATACCTGCCTGTCCATCTGCTTCTATGGTGTCATCTGTGATGAACGGCATTCCTCTTTGTGTTACTGCCCTCTACTGGTCTGGTGGTGTCGTGCATTTACTTTTTTTTTCTCCATACGTCACTGGCCTGATTTACACAATCTACCATCTCTACCCGCGGTCGAAACACAGACAACAATAGGGGCACAGGAACCTTTTAGTTCAGGGTAAAGTAGTTCTGGGGGCTAAAAGACCCCGGAACTCTTGGTCGAAATGCACCTCTAGCAGAAGGAAGCTCTGTGAACTTGAGGTTGTGGGCCCTGCAAGCTCAAAGAAGCTGTCAGTGGACACAGGCCCTTACTCATCATGTTCTCCTTCACAGTTTTACTTTAGATCTACAGTCTTCTGAGTTTTCAGTGACAGTGATGGACTTGCTTTGCCTCTGTCTCGCAGGGCGTCCAGAGAAGCTGGAGGAGTGTGTCCTTTCAGACCAGTCCCCTCTGTCCTCCGGAGTGGACTCTGGGCAGCAGTCTCCGGTCTCACCAGAGAACAGGAAGACTCACAGAGGCATCAAGAAACTCTGGGGAAAGTAAGATCTTATGATTAACAAACAGCTCTGGAAGAAAACGAGAGACCACTGCTAACTGATTTACTTTACTAACTTAGACCTCGCCGTTTTAATCTCAATCGTTTAGTTTTTTGTGCAGTCAAAGTCTCAATGAACAAAACCAAAGAACACAAACTGCTCACATTTCCTCTCTGAGAGTGGAATCACAATTAGATACGTGACTGATATCAATACAAGTCCGTGCAAACTCTGGTGTCAAAGTGACATGGCCCCATGTTACTTCGGCAGTACTCTCATTATGTACATGACATTAAAAATACATGTCCTATGATGCATTTACAGGTCTACTGTTTATTGGTTGTGTTTGAGTAAAATGAACATGTTTGTGTATTCTATATACTACTGACAATATTTCTCCCAAATTCCAAATAAAACTATTCTCATTTAGAGCATTTATTTGAGAAAAATGAGAAAAGGTCAAATAAGAAAAAAGCTGCAGTGTTAACAGGGCTCAAATAATGCAAAGAAAGCACGTTCATATTCATTTTATTAACGCTTATTCACCAAATATTGACTTCTGAACTCTTCTAAGTTCAAACATTAGTATTGTGTTCTTTAAAAATGAATGTGAACTTGTTTTCTTTGTATTATTTCAGGTCTGAAAACCCTGAGCCTTTTTTTCTTATTTTGAACTTTTTGTCATTTTCCTCAAATAAATATGACAAAATAAATATCAAAGACAAATGACAATATTTATATTATTTATTTATTATTATTTAATTACTCAGAATTTGGGATACATGTTTTAAGAAGTCCATCCATCCATCCATCCATCTTCTTCCGCTTATCCGGGTCCGGGTCGCGGGGGCAGCAGTCTCAGCAGGGAGAAGTGTATATAATAAAACAGAAATGTTCATTTTACTCAAACACACCTATAAATAGACAAATAAAAGCTGATAATTACACTTTGGTCTCTTAACCTTTGTCACAGTGCTGTAATGTAAACCTGCTACATTAACAACATCCTTTAGCTCTTTGCTCTTCACTAATCATCATTGTCCACAGGATCCGCCGCAGCCAGTCAGGTAGTCCCTCCCAGGTTCATGATCCTGAGCTGGGAGAGTTCAAGAGGGGAGGCTTCAGAGCTACAGCCGGCCCAAGACTGGCCCGTTCAGGGAACACACGGTACAAAGAGACGACTCACACACACGCTTCATATTTTGTAGGGAAAGACTCTTAACAGAGGATCTGTTTCAGTTTGCTGCAGTGGCGTACACAGTTGTTTGCTCATTGGTCGGCTAGTGACAGGCGACACTGTAGAACAAGGTGGAGATGAGAACTGGAGGAGTAAGATAGCAGATAGCACACAGGCCCTAATCCTCTTCTGTAATGGCAAGACATATTAAAAAAACAAAAATGGATTTTAAAATAGAGACTAATGAACACCAACAACAATAACATATGTGTAATTAAAATAAGTTAAAGCATCAAATTAATATTAAGAATACAAATAGTTAAAATAAGTACATTTAAAAAGGGTAAGGATAAGAGAAAATAAAATGAAGGCTAAAAATATAAATAAAGTAAATAAAATGAAATTGAAGATGAAGATGGTTTCTTAATGACCTGTGGTGTTATTGAATCAGAATCAGAATCAGAATCAGCTTTATTGGCCAGGTATGCTTGAACACACAAGGAATTTGACTGAGGTAATCAGATGTAGTCTTGATTTACACTGTAAGGTTGTAGAACTAGTTCAAGTCTATTTCATCAGGTCCTGTTCACTCATTTTTCAGTCTTTCAGATTTGTACCATGCTTCCATCACGTCGTCTACAATCCCCCTCCATGGATCTCTCTGTTCTGAAACATGTTTCTTTTACCTCCTCAGAGACGTGAAGGAGCCGTTCTCTAAGTGGAGCACAGAGCAGGTGTGTGAGTGGCTGGAGGAGATTGGACTCGGTCAGTACAGCATCCTCGCTCGCCACTGGGTCACAAGTGGTCAAATGCTACAGTCAGCCAACCCACAAGACCTGGAGAGGGTACAAACACACACACACACACACACCTGATTAGATCATTCCATTCAGCCTGTCAAGTATTTCGTTCTACCTGTCGGATCATTGTCACCGTGTGTCTGTCTGCGTTTAGTAACGCTGCTTTCTGACCTGCTCCTTAGTTTTGCCTTTAACTCGATGACATCATCTCAAACCTTCTCCTTCATCAGGATCATGTTTGTAAACTGAACAAAAATATAAACACAACTCTTTTGTTTTTGCTCCTATCTTTCATGAGCTGAACTCAAAGATCTCAGACTTTTTCTCTGTACACTAAAGGACTATTTCTCTCAAATGTTGTTCACTAATGTGTCTAAATCTGTGTTAGTGAGCACTTCTCCTTTAATAATCCATCCACCTCACAGGTGTGGCATATCAAGATGCTGATTAGACAGCATGGTTATTGCACAGGTGTGCCTTAGCATTTGTCCACTCAAGCAGCTTGTTGGTTACCACGACGAGCTGCAATCAGATGGAGACCCCGATGAGGACGACGAGCATGCAGAGGAGCTCCCCTGAGAAGGTTTCTGACAGTTTGTGCAGAAATTCTTTGGTTATCAAACTGATTTTTGCAGCAGCTGTCTGGGTTGCTGGTCTCAGACCATCTTGGAGGATGCTGGATGTGGATGTCCTGGGCTGCTGTGGTTACACGTGGTCTGTGGTTTTGAGGCCGGTTGGATGTTCTGCCAAATTCTCTGAAACACCTTTGGAGACGGCTTATGGTAGAGAAATGAACATTCAGTTGACGGGCAGCAGCTCTGGTGGACATTCCTGCAGTCAGCATGCCGACTGAACGCTCCCTCCAAACTTGTGACCTCTGTGGCATCGTGCTGTGTGATAAATCATCACATTTTAGAGTGTCCTTTTATTGAGGCCAGCCTAAGGCACACCTGTGCAATAACCATGCTGTCTAATCAGCATCTTGATATGCCACACCTGTGAGGTGGATGGATTATTAAAGGAGAAGTGCTCACTAACACAGATTTAGACACATTAGTGAACAACATTTGAGAGGAATAGTCCTTTAGTGTACGGAGAAAAAGTCTGAGATCTTTGAGTTCAGCTCATGAAAGATAGGAGGGTTTATATTTTTGTTCAGTGTCCATACTCCCTGTTAATTGAACCTGTTGTGTCACCTCTGAGATGATGGTTGCTGTGTTTTTTCACTTTGTCTTCAGGAACTGGCGATAAAGAACACCCTCCACAGGAAGAAGCTGCAGCTCGCCATCAAGACGTTCAGCTGCAAGCAGCCTGAGAAGTCTGCAGAGCTGGACTACATCTGGGTCACTCGTACGTTCACACGTCACACACTGAAATAAAAGATGTACCAGCAGAGCTTTACTCTCACCTTATAACTGTGATCTTTAATGTTTAAAGGTTGGCTCGATGACATCGGCCTCCCGCAGTACAAGGACCAGTTCAATGATGGACGGGTGGATGGGCAGATGCTGCAGTATCTCACTGTGGTAAGTTTATGAGTAATGATGTGCAGGTCAAATGTAAGTTATTCTACAGTGTGTGTACATTTTTCATGGCCCTCATCCCTCTTTCTCCTCTCCTCCTCAGAACGACTTGTTATTCCTTAAAGTGACCAGCCAGCTTCATCACCTCAGCATCAAGTGTGCCATTCACGTTCTCCACGTCAACAAGTTCCACCCTTACTGCCTGAAACGCAGGCCCAGCACTGAGGTGAGTCACTGGGTGTGTTCATCAAGATGCTCTCTGTGTTTCATTTGTATCAATCAATCAATCAATCAATCAATCAATCAATCAATCAATCAATCAATCAAACAATCAATCAATCAATCAATCAATCAATCAATCAGACTTCATTTACAAAGCACTTTTCATACAAAGACATTGTAACACAAAGTGCTGTACATAAATACAACTTCAAATGGAATAAATAGATAAAAAGAAAGATATATATATACAAAAATAAAGAGACCCCCAATCCTAATCCCAACTCCAGCCCCGACTCCAAACCCACCCCACAATCCTAAAGTTAAGAACACAATATATGCAACAATAACAATAACAATAACAATGAAAATAAAATAAATACAAAATAATAAAGAAGTTTCTGAACGAACTGAGGAAACGCTCTCATGATATCTTAATGAGGAAACACTGGAGGAAACATAAGATGTTAAAACTCAACACAGGAAATTAAACTCACCAAAATAAAATACATTTCTAAGATAATAAAACACTAAAATATTAAACCATTAGAAGAAAATAAGATGCTATACTTAAAATAAAATAAATAAAAAAATTAAAAGGAACTACAATTTGAACAAGATAATAAATAAATAAATAAATAAATAAATAAATAAATAAATAAATGAATGAATAAAATAAAAAGTTAATAAGATTTGAACTAGATAATAAATAAATAAATAAAGTTAGGTAAGACTGTTCTAAGAATAAAACTCAGTTAAAGTGAGACTAAAAAGGTCAGTCTTGAGTTTTAAATGTTGATGCTCTGTGCAGCCCTCAGATCTTCAGGTAGGGTGTTCCACAGACGTGGGCCGTGATGATTAAAAGCTGCCTCACTGTGAGTCTTTGTTCTAGCTTTTGGTACCATTAAAAGTCCACTACCTGAAGACCTGAGGGCTCTCACTGGCTCATATGATAAATCTGATAAATAAGAAGTACCAAGACCATTAAGAGATTTAAAAACCAATAAAATCATCTTAAAATCTAAAAGAAACAGGAAGCCAAAGCAGAGACTTTAAAGCTGGTGTAATGTGGGCTCTCTTTCTGGTCTTTGTCAGCATCAAGTCTTCAGATGTTTTAAAGGAAACATAGAATTATACAGTGTATTTTTAAAGCACCTGTTGTTTTAGGAAATGGTTGAAACATGTACCTGTTGTGTGTTTCAGAACCAGTTCAGCCCTAGCGAGGTGGTCCAGTGGTCCAACCACCGAGTCATGGAGTGGCTGAGATCTGTGGATTTGGCAGAGTACGCACCAAACCTGAGAGGCAGCGGCGTTCATGGAGGGCTCATAGTGAGTACACATCTCACCACAACCTTTTAGGACAAACGAAGGGCACTGTGGATACAGTGAGTCATCAATCCACGACTCCTAGACCTTCTGATCATCTAAAAGTCTGTCAATAAATGTCAAGACATTTCTGATGGTTTAAGCGTCCTAGGTCTTTGCATGTGAAGCAATTTAAAGACTTCCTGCTGTGCCCAAAGGAATTTGGATGAGAGACGAAAGATTGATTTCAGAAGATGAATCAATAACCAAACTAACACTGCCCTCAATCCTAAAGAAAGCATCTTGTGTCCGTTCCACAGATGCTTGAGCCTCGGTTTAACGCGGACACACTGGCCATGCTGCTGAACATACCGCCTCAGAAAACGCTGCTGAGACGTCACCTCGCCACCAACTTCAACAACCTGGTGGGAGACCAAGCCACACAGGAGAAGAGGGAGTACATGGAGGCAGCAGGGTATACCCCTCTCAACATCACAGCAAAAGTCAAGGTAAGATGTTACAGACATCAATATGCAGGCTGGAAACTACAATAAGAGAACACACACGGCTAACCAGTGTGTGTCTGAGAGAAAGCACCTTTAATCTGAGGTGAAACCCGGTGCGTCAGCTCAGTTTAAGCTCTAAACCCTGCAGTGTGTTTAAGCCTGTGAGAGCAGAGTAAACCCTAAACTGCTCTTCCTCACTGCTTTAAGACCCACTCATCATCAGCAGCAGCCCTCACTTTAAATCCCTCTGTGCTCTTCGGATGAGGAACCGGAGAATAATCCACCCGAAAACACAATGCACACTTTCTGTCGACCCATTTCTGACCTTGGACACAGATATTCAATTTCTAAAGCCACTCCATGAAACCAGAAATATGTACGTAGGTGATATTATTGAAAATTCAAACTGCGAGAAGAAAAGTGGATTTAAAAAATAAAACACCTTACAAAGCTTTATTTGTGTTTATGGTGAAGTGCTTTGTGATAAAAACACAGTGGTTTTAGTCAGAGAGTTCATACTTATGGGACACATTTGAACATGCTGCTTTCTGCCTTCACCTGATATCTCTTTGAACTCACACACATGGTGAACAGTGTTTGAATATCTATACAATAAACTCTACACAGATGTGATGTTTAGAAAAGAGAGTAAACAGATCAACACATTTTAGAAAGTTTTCTGAGGATTCATCTAAAGTTCAGAATGTTTTTGAAAGATTAAAACTATCTGGAGACATCTCTGAACAAAAGGGACAAGGACCAAAACCAAGACTGGATGGACCCGATCTTCAGAGCCTCAGACAGCACTGCATTAAAAACAGACATGACTCTGTAGTGGAAGTCACTGCATTAAAAACAGACATGACTCTGTAGTGGAAGTCACTGCATTAAAAACAGACATGACTCTGTAGTGGAGATCACTGCATTAAAAACAGACATGACTGTAGTGGAGATCACTGCATTAAAACAGACATGACTCTGCAGTGGAAATCACTGCATGAAAAACGGACATGACTCTGTAGTGGAAATCACTGCATGAAAAACAGACATGACTCTGTAGTGGAAATCACTGCATGAAAAACAGACATGACTCTGTAGTGGAAGTCACTGCATTAAACACAGACATGACTCTGTAGTGGAAGTCACTGCATTAAAAACAGACATGACTCTGTAGTGGAAGTCACTGCATTAAAAACAGACATGACTCTGTAGTGGAAGTCACTGCATTAAAAACAGACATGACTCTGTAGTGGAAGTCACTGCATTAAAAACAGACATGACTCTGTAGTGGAAGTCACTGCATTAAAAACAGACATGACTGTAGTGGAAGTCACTGCATTAAAAACAGACATGACTCTGTAGTGGAAGTCACTGCATTAGGAACAGACATGACTCTGTAGTGGAAGTCACTGCATTAAAAACAGACATGACTGTAGTGGAAGTCACTGCATTAAAAACAGACATGACTGTAGTGGAAGTCACTGCATTAAAAACAGACATGACTCTGTAGTGGAAGTCACTGCATTAAAACCAGACATGACTCTGTAGTGGAGATCACTGCATTAAAAACAGACGTGACTCTGTAGTGGAGATCACTGCATTAAAAACAGACATGACTCTGTAGTGGAAGCCACTGCATTAAAAACAGACGTGACTCTGTAGTGGAGATCACTGCATTAAAAACAGACATGACTCTGTAGTGGAAGTCACTGCATTAAAAACAGACATGACTCTGTAGTGGAGATCACTGCATTAAAAACAGACATGACTCTGTAGTGGAGATCACTGCATTAAAAACAGACATGACTCTGTAGTGGAGATCACTGCATTAAAAACAGACGTGACTCTGTAGTGGAGATCACTGCATTAAAAACAGACATGACTCTGTAGTGGAAGTCACTGCATTAAAAACAGACATGACTCTGTAGTGGAGATCACTGCATTAAAAACAGACGTGACTCTGTAGTGGAGATCACTGCATTAAAAACAGACATGACTCTGTAGTGGAAGCCACTGCATTAAAAACAGACGTGACTCTGTAGTGGAGATCACTGCATTAAAAACAGACATGACTCTGTAGTGGAAGTCACTGCATTAAAAACAGACATGACTCTGTAGTGGAGATCACTGCATTAAAAACAGACATGACTCTGTAGTGGAGATCACTGCATTAAAAACAGACATGACTCTGTAGTGGAGATCACTGCATTAAAAACAGACATGACTCTGTAGTGGAAGTCACTGCATTAAAAACAGACATGACTCAGCTCAATTGACCGGGACCAGAAAAGTCTCCTTTTGTGATGAGCTGGTTTAAGACGTGTCAGCCATGATTCTAAAACCTGTTTCTTTATTGTTGGTCGGATCTTTTTTGTTCCTTTTCATGGCAGCCGAAGAAGTTGGGTCTGTCTAACCTGACTCACCTCAGGAGGAGAAGGTCGGATGAATCCACAGACTACGTGTGTCCCATAGAGTCATCGTCGCCTCTGTCAGGACAGTCTGCTAATGGGGTGCAGGTCAGGCCCTACTCTGGTTTTAGAGGCCTGAGCCCCATCCTGGACAGAGAGCCGGACCGCCCCAGAGACCAGGTGGGGAACGATGACATCAGAGCTGACCCATCTCAATGACAACAGCTTCAACAGCGTCATGGCGACACTGTGTTGACGTGCTTCCCATAAGCCTCTGGGCTCTGCTACTACTCTGCTTCCTTTGCTTGTGGCCCATAATACCTCAGCCCATCTCCTCCCTGCTCCTCTGAACCCCTCCCATCAGCCCCCCCTGTGCCTTAAGAGTGAAGAGATTCAGAGACGCCTTGGTCACCCCGCTGACTGTGCTGCAGCCCCCACTGCTGCTGCTCACGAGGGGTGTACTGAGAACATGAATCCACACTTGAAGTGTTTGTTTCCAGTCAGATGCCTAACTAACCTGACCTCAGCCTCAAACCTGTGCCATGATCTAACTTCAGACATCTCTTTGGACTCCACTTCCTGTTACATCACTTCCCCAAAATCCATACAGTAAATATGGATATCTGTTGTTGTACAGTATTACACCGTTACTTTAACATGTGTGCATCATCATTAGAGGATTTTAAATGTGTGAGTCACTCATTTACAACTTTGATTTGGATATTTAAGAGAGTTCTGTCACGTGGTTGAGATGAACGTGTGCAACATTTGCATATTAAGGAGGGTTTTTATTTAATATTTATGTCAAGTAGAAGAAGAAACGATGAAAAAGCATGTCCAGTTTGAACCTGGGGGGATGATTTTGTACTATTTTCATATTGACAGTATTGCTGTACCAGTATTTTTATAGTAATGAAGACCCTGCTCCTTTGAAAGAAGCTCACCTGTGCTCATGTAAGAAGATTTATCAAATCATTTAATAAACAAAATCATATGTGTGTGTAAAATAAGTTCCTTCTTTGTAATCCAAAATCAGATGACACATAGAGCTCCAACATTATATCATTCTATCTTTAAGTTTGCAGCTACACTACCAGTCAAAAGTTTAGAAACACCTTCTCATTCAAGTGTTTGTATTTATTGTAATGATTGTAAACACTGTAGATTAATACTGAAGACATCAAAACTATGAAAGAACATATATGGAATTATTGAATGAACCAAAAAGTGTTAAACAAAGCAGAATGTGTTTTATATTTTAGATTCTGTAAAGTAGCCCCCTTTTTCCTTCATGACAGCTTTGCACACTCTTGGTATTCTCTCAGTCTGCTTCATGAAGTGGTCTCCTGGAATGGTTTCTAATGAACATGAGCCTTGTCAAGAGTTCATTTGTAGAATGACTTGCCTTCTTAATGTGTTTGAGACCATCAGTTATGTGTTTCAGAGGTAGGGTTAGTACACAATGGATAGTCCTATTTGACTACTGTTGTAATCCAGATTATGTTAAAACCAGATTATTTCATAGTTTTGATGTCTTCAGTATTAATCTACAATGTTTCAAACAATTAAAATAAATAAAAAACATTGCATCAGAAGATGTGTCCAAACTTTTGACTTGTAGTGTATATCAGGGACATGTTATTCTCCTGCAGCATCCTGTATTCTGTTTTTAAAGATAAAGCTGAGTTTTTATTCTAACTTTGAGATAACAGATGTTGAAGTGTAATAACGTGCTCTGTGTGGAGTCACAGTGGAGAGCATGCCTGAGTAACCCTCATCAGCCACTAACCTGCCTTCATCATCATCATCTTGCCTTCACCATCATGGACGCCACTGCCATGGCTCTTTATGACACCGGCTTCCCCCTTGGCGAGCCAATCTGGGCCAAGATGGCTGCTGATCATTACCATGGCTAAGTGTGAGTGCATGTGGGGGGCTTAATGCATACTTACATGAATGCATATCATACTCATTGCTGCACAGTGAAGCTCTAACACTAGTCACTGTTCTAATGTATGTGTGTCATGATAATGGGTTCATCAGAGCCTGTGTGTGGTGTGTGTTACAGATGGCGATCACAGAGGGTACCATGTTGCAAATAGAAGCTCTGTCTGAAAGCATCAACAACCTCACAGTAAGCACCAACACGCACAAGCTGCTGCTTATGATGTGTGCAGCTCATTCACTCACCACGTCTCCTCAGTGCTCTAACAGAAGTGGATCAGTCCAAGGCTGCAGATATCTGAGGGAGAGAATATGTTGAAACGTGTGAAAATAAGAAGCTATATCAGAACTTGTGGAAAGAAACCTGCTCTTTGGTGAGTCAGGACTTTACTGCCAGGCAGATTCCAGTCCTGGTTCTTGGGCTCCTGTTTGCTAAAGTCATTTAAGTGATTGAACCCTGAGGCTATGGATCACAAACATTAAACCACCTCTTCGTTTCAGCCTTTAGCAACAACCTCAATAAGTTCTCTGCTATTAAATATGTGGAGACACATTTAACATTTGAGTCTTATCTAAATGTTCCTATACATATTTGAAGGGTAATATGTGCCACGATGAATTCAACAATCATATAAGTATTTGAAGGAAAATACATCAATCAATCAATCAATCTTTATTTATATAGCGCCAAATCACAAACGTTATCTCAAGACTCTTTTACAAACAGAGCAGGTCTAGACCACTCTATGTCAAATTATGAACAGAGACCCAACACCAAGACAGGATAAGACTCAGTCTGACCCCACCTTAATCCACCATGAGCTTATCTAGCTTAGCTAGTTACAGCGGCGAGGACAAACTTCCTTTAACAGGCAGAAACCTCGAGCAGAACCAGACTCATGTTAGACAGCCATCTGCTGAGACTGAGTTGGGTCTGGAAAGAGGGATAGAGGAGAATAAGAGAGAGAGGGAGCGGTGATAGTGATGAGACGAGTAGTAGTAGCTGTTGCTGCTGGAGTCCAGCACGTCTGTATCAGCTGGAGTCTGGAACGTCCACAGCAGGAGGACGTCTACGGCAGCTCAGAGGAACCTACGAGACAAGGGAGCTCAGGGACTCCAGAAAGGTCTATGGTTAGTAACTTTAATGGGACAGGGAGAGTTAAAGTAAGTGATGAGGGGGTTGGGGGGAAGGGGGTGAGATAGGATTTCAGTACATTACTTTCCAGAGTGCTAATTAAAGTCATAATTCATAGTATAAAAAGCACACACTGCAAAAAAAGAACAACTACAATATCCAGGGTGTAGCTCTTCATTAGCTCATGAATTTACATGTTATATACATTTTATTTAGTACATTAAAAGAAACGGCATAATTAGCACATCATTTAACAACAATTTTAACATGGAAGAACATCTAGAGTAGTTTACTCTGTCACATTCTGGGTTTTAAAATTGATATAGGTTATGTTTTTTTTAAAGGTGCTTTTTCAGAGTGCTGTATATTGCACCAGGATTTTTATTGATGCATCAATGTATAAGTGAAAAGCAACATTAGAATTTTGTTGCTGGTTCACATGGGGCCACGATAATTGAAGCCAATGCGGGGGTGCTAAAAACTTCAGTTCATCGAGGATCCTCTTGAGGCTGGCTCAGGAAGTACCTGAAACCACATACACACTAATTCAAAGAAGACGATCTTTACAGCAGAAATAAACATGTTTACAGCCTGGTACAAAAGACGAGTGTAGTCTGGGTAGCTCATTTCTCGATCGGCACACACTGGGTCTCATTCATGAAATGTGACTAAATCTGTGTAGATTTTCACATAAAAGCTCACACTACTAAAACTCTACTCTGGATTCATGAACTGCGCGGGAAACTCAGATTTGAACGTAAACACGTGTGTAAGATTATGAATGCCAACCCATCGTAAACTGACAACGTGCTCCCAGTGATCATCAATCAGCATAAATCCCGCCCATGAATAGCAAATAACCACCATATAAGGACACAGACCTGTGCATCTGATCAGCCTGCCCTGCTATCATGGCGCAAGGAAAGAAGGATAGAGAGCCAAAAAAGAGCTTCTCCAATTCAGAGATTGAAATTATTTTGGGTGAAGTGGAATGTAGGAAGCACATTTTATGTTGTATGGATATAAAATGGTAAGTCTCTACATATAAAACACATGCATTTGTATAGAAGACTACATTCTTACCAACAAGCCAGCCGTCTCTCACAGCTCCATTCTCCAAATGAGTGCCAACTATGAAGCTGTCATGCATCCCACCGAGCCACAACGTTGAGCAACACAGTTTGCATCACATATCAGCTTCACATTCACGGAATGAAACATAAGATAAGATAAGATATTACTTTATTGATCCCCCGGGGGGGAAATTCAGTTGTTACAGCAACCCAGACATAAGTACAATCAAGAAAGAAGTTTCAATAAGTACAAAATAAAAATAAAAAATAAAACAAAAAATAAAACAAAATAACATAAAATAAAAAAATAAAAAAATAAATAAAATAAAAATAAGTAAAATAAAATAGATAAATAAAGCTAGAATACAATTTAGATATATACAATGTTACAAATGGAATTTAAATTAAATAGCAGTAATTACAGGCAGTATTAAAAAATGTTTCAGTAGTGACAGGTTGACATGGTGTGATTATGGTTGGTAATGACAAATTAAGCAATAAATAGAAGAATATTTGTATATAATATGACCATGAGTTGTACTTAGAATAGTAATGTAATTTAACAAAATATAATATAGCAAGATAATTATATAATACAGTATATTATACATTATAATGCCAGCAGCAGTCAAGAGAGAGTTTGCATCCAGTTTATGTATGCAAATGCATCATCAGATGGAGCCTTGATGTATATGTGTGTGCAGTCTATGACACCGATGACATTTGGCGTGTTGGCCAGCGTGCTAAACCCCCCTCTACCTTGATTTGCCGTTGTGCTCCATAGGGGGAATTGAATGTACTCCGGCCTTAATTCAATAATGCCGGCAAGTACTGCTGGTAAAATGCGGCTCATTGATGGCTGGGAGATTCCAGATCTATCTGCCATCTCCTGCTGGAAGGTCCCTGTGGCTAAGAATCCCAGCATGGAGAGAACCAGCAAACATGCAGGTATGGCGTGGCTTCTTTTAGTTGGCCTCGTCAGATTAGGCTCCAGAATGTTGCCCAAATGCAACAGAAATGGTCTCGGTAGTCGGAAATGACTAATCAACCATTCATCACTCTCAGCCCAAAAATCTGCCCGGTCCCTGAACTTCCTCTCTCTCCATATAGCACCTTGTGCCAAATCATGCAGAAGTACAAGTTCAGCCATTGTTACCATGTCTGAGACCGAAGTCCTTTTATACTGTGGTATATTTCATTATAATTGACACCACCTGGTGACCAATATGTTGCATGGCCGTGACAATGATTCTCAAACTTTTTGGGGTTTTTATTATTATAATAATATTTTATTTATTGGTATCATTAAACATGTAGATAGCACATTTAGTCTGTGTGGTTTTTAACAAGTAGTTCACCTTCTAAATAAACCTAATCTAGATCTCAAAGCTTTAATTGGCGACTTATTTGTTGTAAAAATATATTATATATATTTTTTTTAATATTTTGTCATGTTTAAATTACGTGTCTCAAAGGCATCTGTGTATTGTGTACATAACAGAGAGCAGTACGTATTCAAATTGTTATTTCTGACAGCAACAAGCAGTATTTATGTGTATTCCTACATTTACACAAGCTCTACACACAGTTGGGAGCAGGTGTAGATTTTGTGAGTAGTTACTCACAGATCAGCATCACTAAAAGATTGATGAATGAGGAAATCTGCGGAAATTCCCGTTGCACATGGTTTACACACAAATTCTTGCTGCTCACGTTTCATGAATGAGACCCACTGTACGGGGGTGAATTTTTTTCTAACACAGCAATTTCAGAGATATTAAAGGTGACATATCATGCAAAATGGACTTTTTAATGGTTCTCTACCTGAAATATGTTTCCCTGGCATGTCTACAAACCCCCCGAGAATGAAAAGAATCCATTCTGCCCCTGTTCTGATTTCTCCACCTTTCTGTAAATGTGTGTGAAACCAGCCGTTTCAGACTTCAGTGTTTTTGTTACGTAACAACAATATCCGGTCTGTCACGGAGTCAGAGCTCGGAGCTTGTTCAGCCCATAGACTGTATAAAATAATACTGAATCCCTCCCCCGTTTTTCATTACCTGCACACGTGTGCTAACAAGGAGCTTAGGAGGGAGGCATGCTAGTTGTAGGCTGTCTTAATAAACACAAAGGTCGGTTTTACTCCCCACGTCTGCTGATTTGAAGATCTAGTGGATGATTTTTATTTATCATGGATAAGTGCTAGCGCTAATTAGCATAGCCACATAGCTACATGTTCATAGCTGTAGCTGTAGCTGTAGCTGTAGCTGTGTACCAAGACACACGTCGACATACTGACAAATAAAACAACAAGAAACACTAAATCTGTGACCAATCCTTCAGAAAAGGTCCTGCTGCCTTTCTGGCAGAGATCGGTTTTACTCCCCACGTCTGCAGATTTGAAGATCTAGTGGATGATTTTTATTATAAGTGCTAGCGCTAGTTAGCATAGCCACATAGCTACATGTTCGTAGCTGTGTACCAAGACACACGTCTACATACTGATAAATAAAACAACAAGAAACACTAAATCTGTGACCAATCCTTCAGAAAGGTCCTGCTGCAGGCGCCTCTCCATCAGGATCAGATTCAGAGGGTTGAAGTAACCCTATCTGTGAGCAGCCGTGTATATTCAGCCAACATGTAAACATTAGATCAACGTGCTGGAGAGCCGAGGCACATCCACTTCCTGAGGGGGCGTGGTCAGAGAGAAAACAGAGTGTTCTGAGGAGGACTGAAGAAGAGGGTTTTTCAGGCAGACCAAAATCTGATTTCAAAGTGTTTTTTTGAGCATAAACTTTAAAGACATGTTTTGGGGACCTCTTAGACCAATATATATTGATGAAAAAAGCGTGATGTGTCACCTTTAAGATTACGAGTTTTCCATGAGAGGCACAGCCGACTTGATTGACAGGCGGGAACACTGTAGCTGTTGGCTAGGAGGCTCAAAGCCCGCCTCTTTATGTCAGTATGCATGTGAGCTCCACAGCAGTTATGTTGAGTTCAGCATATCCAATATGGCTGCCGCCGAAACTTGGCCTCAAAACAGCGCTTCAGGAACAGATGGGTGACGTCACGGATACTCCGTCCATTATTTATACAGTCTATTGGTTGCAACAAGCAGGGGTGTTTTTGTCACGTTCTGTGTGAAAGTACACTTAATGGATAAAAGAGAACTCCACAGAGTGTGCCACATTAAAAACTTTGTTCTTGCACTCTGAGGGATGTCTACAGTGCATACATGTACCAGGATTAAACCATACAATGTGTACAAGCAGCCTCTTCTGCATCGCGCTACATCTCTATGGCCCTACATTAGCAGCTAGAACATGTCAAGCTGATTATCTGGGTCATTAGATCCTCTGCAATCGCATGTTCAATCAATCAATCAATCAATCTTTATTTGTATAGCGCCAAATCACAACAAACGTTATCTCAAGACGCTTTTACAAACATAGGAGGTCTAGACCACACTATGTCAAATTATGAACAGAGACCCAACACCAAGACAGGGTAAGACTCAGTCTGACCCCACCTTAATCCATCATGAGCATTGCACCTCGCAGTATTTAGCTAGTTACAGTGGTGAGGAAAAACTTCTTTTAACAGGCAGAAACCTCGAGCAGAACCAGACTCATGTTAGACAGCCATCATGCCTCGACTGAGTTGGGTCTGGAAAGACAGATAGAGGGGAGTAAGAGAGAGAGGTGATAGTGATGAGACGAGTCGTAGAAGCTGTTGCCGCTGGAGTCCAGCACGTCCGTATCAGCTGGAGTCCAGATCGTCCGCAGCAGGAGGACGTCTACGGCAGCTCAGAGGAATCTACGAGACAATGGAGCTCAGGGACTCCAGAAAGGTCTATGGTTAGTAACTTTAATGGGACAGGCAGAGTTAAAGTAAGCGATGAGGGGGTTGGGGGGAAGAAGGTGAGCTAGGATCCCAGTGTGTCAGTGTGCCAGTTCCCCCGGCAGTCTAGGCCTATAGCAGCATGACAAAAGCTGGTCCAAGCCTGATCCAGCTCTAACTATAAGCTTTATCAAAAAGGAAAGTTTTAAGTCTACTCTTAAAAGTGGAGAGGGTGTCTGCCTCCCGGACCCTGACTGGTAGATGATTCCAAAGGAGAGGGGCCTGATAACTGAAGGTTCTACCTCCCATACTACTTTTAGAGATTTTAGGTACAACTAGCAAGCCTGCATGTTGGGAGCGTAGAGTTCTAGAGGGGTAATAGGGCACTATGAGCTCTTTAAGATACGAGGGTGCCTGATTTTTAAGGGCTTTGTAGGTTAAAAGAAGGATTTTAAATTCAATTCTACATTTTATTGGGAGTCAGTGTAGAGAAGCTAGCACTGGAGAAATGTGCTCCCTCTTCCTAGTTCTAGTCAATACTCGAGCTGCGGCGTTTTGAACTAGCTGAAGAGTCTTTAGAGACTTATTGGGGCAGCCTGATAAGAGGGAGTTACAGTAATCTAACCTGGAGGTAACAAATGCATGGACTAGTTTTTCTGCGTCGCTCTGAGATAGGAAGTTTCTAATTTTAGAAATATTGCGCAAGTGAAAATAGGCTGACCTTGAGATTTGCTGAATTTGGGACTTGTTGAGATGTTGTTTTGCTTCTTTTGTGACTTGTTTGCTTAGTTACTCTAAATTGTAACCGTAGTAATTTTGTTCTGTAACTACCTGCTCATGCTAACGTTTGCAGTGCCACTGGTGCTGTTCTGACCTGGGATCAGTTTCACAGTATGTTACATTTATAGTTGGTATAGTTTTTGATAAATGCCTCCATTATCACAGTTCACTCAGTTTAAGTTCTTACTCTTCAGATACAAATGATCTGTGCCTTCTTCTATATACTCACATGACTCAAAACAAGAGTCTGTGATGGTCTTATTTGTTTGTTTTCAAATACAGTGACACTACATTTGTTGAACTGGTCCCAGTTCAGTTCAGTGGCAAGCACCAACTCTCCTGCTCTCTAACCCATAACCTTCCTATCATGCTTTGCTTCCAGTACCTGCTCAGCCGAGATGAGCTGCGGCGGGAGATGAGACGGTCTCAGACTACACTAATCTGAAGGACACTGACCCGGTGCTTCTGGCTCACTAATGCAGTCAGCGCTCTGACACCTGTACTGTACCTCCAGCTCCAGCCTAACACTGCAGCAGCCCGGAGCTGTCCCGACCTCTCCTACCAGCCGCTGATACCTCATGTGACTGTACTGTCACGCTGCAGGCACACTGCAGACACAAAGTGGACACAGAGTGGACACAGAGACACCTCTTACATGAAGTGGAAAACAATTCAGAGTCCCTCGAGAAGAGTTTCCTATGTTTCTATTTTAATGAACTGTTGCTTAAAGCGACTTGGGGCATTGTTTTTACTACTCTACTTGTTTTCCTATGCAATGCATCCTCTGATGTTAATGTGCTCTGTGTATTCTGTGCTGGTATACTGAAGGGGAGAAAAGGGCCACATTAGCATCCCTTGCTTTGTGTCTTCATATGATATTCAGCGTATGATCCTCTCTCTTCATTTTTTATGAACTTTCGGATGAAAAACACGACTGCTTCCAAAAAGAGCGAGTTAAAACTCACAGCAAGAGATCTTCCACAATGACAGTTTTGTCTTGCCAAGTTTTTCAACCTCATTATTCTGAAGTCACACACCCTATTGGCAATAAATGTGAATAAAACAGTGTGGTTATTATGTTATTACATTACAGCAGAGGGTCTCAGAGGAGACGCTGAGGCTGGGTGGGACAGAACACTTTCAGAACCCACGTCACTTTGAATTCCTGTCCAGCCCAAGACTCCACTCAGACACCTCCCTCACAGACTGAACAGACTTCCTCTGGGTCTTAATACTGGTGCTGATGATGACTGCAGTGTAGACAGAGAGCAGAGATAAAGCTCAGTGTAGACATACCTGTTCTGTTTATTGTCATTTAGACGTAGAGTCTCCTTCACATACAGTGGGGAAATGAAGTATTTGATACACCGCCGATTTTGCAAGTTTTCCCACTTAGTAAGAATGGAGAGGTCTGTAGTTTTTATCACAGGTACACTTCAACTGTGAGAGACAGAATCTAAAAAGAAAATCCAGAAAATCACATTGTATGACTTTTAAATAATTAATTTGCATTTTATTGCAAGAAATAAGTATTTGATACAATAGAAAAATATAACTTATTATTAGCAATATTTGGTACAGAAACCTTTGTTTACGATTACAGAGGTCAGACGTTTCCTGTAGTTCTTGACCAGGTTTGCACACACTGCAGCAGGGATTTTGGTCCACTCCTCCATACAGATCTTCTCCAGATCTTTCAGGTTTCGGGGCTGTTGCTAGGCAAAGATCCAAAGATTTTCTATTGGGTTCAGGTCTGGAGACTGGCTAGGCCACTCCAGGACCTTGAAATGCTTCTTACGGAGCCACTCCTTAGTTGCCTTGGCTGTGTTTTTCAGGTCATTGTCATGCTGGAAGACCCAGCTACGACCCATCTTCAATGTTCTTACTGATGGAAGGAGGTTGTTGCCTAAAATCTCACGATACATGACCCCATCCATCCTCCCCTCAACACGGTGCAGTCGTCCTGTCCCCTTTGCAGGAAAGCACCCACAAAGCCTGATGTTTCCACCCCCATGCTTCACGGTGGGGATGGTGTTCTTGGGATGAACTCCTCCTTCTTCCTCCAAACATGGTGAGTGGAGTTTATACCAAAAACTTCTATTATGGTCTCATTTGACCACATGACCTTCTCCCATGCCTCCTCTGGATCATCCAGATGGTCATTGGCAAACTTCTGACGGGCCTGGACATGTGCTGGCTTGAGCAGAGGCGCTGTGCGCGCTGCAGGATTTTAATCCATGACGGCGTAGTGTGTTACCAATGGTAACCTTTGAGATTGTGGTCCCAGCTCTCTTTTGGTCATTGACCAGATCCTCCTGTGTAGTTCTGCAATAAAATGCAAATGAATTATTTAAAATCATACAATGTGATTTTCTTTTTAGATTCTGTCTCTCACAGTTGTAGTGTACCTAGGGTAAAAATTACAGACCTCTCCATTCTTTGTAAGTGGGAAAACTTGCAAAATCGGCAATAAATACTGGAGATGGTACAGGCAGGTTGAGGCTGGAGGAAGGTTGAGGCTGGAGGAAGGTTGAGGCTGGAGGAAGGTAGAGACTGGGCAGAGGCACCCAGGAGGGAAAGGGGAGGTGAAGGCTCTGTGGGACTGGTAGGGGAGCTTATGGCTTAGGTGGTGAGAGGCACTGGAGCTCATAGACTGGTGACACTGGAAGGTGGTAAAAGAACAAAAGGGTAAGTCACAAGTACACTTTCAAAAATCACTGAAAAACTAGGCTACCCCTAAGGGCCAACTGTACTGCATAAATCGGAAATCATCTGGCAGTGAGGAGGAGAAGAGCCAGGGTCTAGATACTGCGGCAGGTGATTCATTGATGAGAACCAGGTCTGCCTGTTGGGTGCTCCAGCACATGGATGTCATGCCCATCCTCTGAATGCAAAAACACAGGAACAAGAACAAAAAACGTGGACATGATGAAGAGGACTGTTTCAACACAAACCAGAACATTTATTAGTGGATTTATGGATCAGACACTTGTTGTGATTTATGCGGTTGATCACCTTGTTAAAGAACAGCATGTTAATCAATAAGTACTGAAACATTGAACATTAAAAGTTTAGAGAAGGTCAAACTGAGTTCACCTGTAAAGGTCAGAGTGCATTCTGAAATCTCATCTGAAGCCAAAAATCCCTTACTCTTTGTGAGAAGTTGTACGTCAGAGAGCAGCAGGTAAACAGCGTGAAGCAGCTGAATGCTAATCCTGGTCTGTGTTCCTGACCTGGATCCAGACCAAGAGGACTGTTTGCTTACAATAATCTCATAACATTTGTTTTGAATAGTGACATGACAGAGTGTGTTTTAGACTTGTTGAACTCCACCCAGGTGTTAAAGACATCAGTTCTAGCAGCTGAATCATCACATACACAGTCAGAAGTTTGAACACACCTCATTTTATTTATTTTAGTTCTTTTCAACATTGTAGATTAATACTGAAGACATCCAAACTATGAAATAATCTGGTTTAACCATAATCTGGATTACAACAGTGGTCAAATAGGACTATCCATTGTGTACTAACCCTACCTCTGAACAACACAACTGATGGTCTCAAACACATTAAGAAGGCAAGTCATTCTACAAATGAACTCTTGACAAGGCTCATGTTCATTAGAAACCATTCCAGGAGACCACTTCATGAAGCAGACTGAGAGAATACCAAGAGTGTGCAAAGCTGTCATGAAGGAAAAAGGGGTCTACTTTACAGAATCTAAAATCTAAAACAGATTCTGCTTTGTTTAACACTTTTTTCTTCATTCAATAATTCCATATATGTTCTTTCATAGTTCTGATGTCTTCAGTATTAATCTACAGTGTTTACAATCATTACAGTTAATACAAACCCTTGAATGAGAAGGTGTTTCCAAACTGTTGACTGGTAGTGTACATGTAGTGATAAATATGTGTTATGTGTTTATGTTCAGGTATCAGCTTCCTTTATTTGACCCTGTTCTCCCTGGTGGTTCTGTACCTGCACTGCTGCAGCACTGTTGTTGTTGTTGATGTAAATGACCTGTCCACTCGGAGATGACGGGAACACTTCCACTTCATTTTACACAATGAAGATATGACAGCACAGGTGACATCAGAGTGTTGTGTAGAAACGGCTGTTTGATGACAAAGTAAAGACCCACTGAGTTTAAACAGCTTAAGTAAAGGGAGGAAGGAAGTGACCTCGGGCTAATGTGAGCACGTAGATCCAGTATGCATGCTTTTCACCAAACCATGTGCCACTGAAACATCCTTCAGATGGACCACTCTGTTTTTACTCCCAAAACACAACAAGTGACCCTGATATCTCTAGCCGTCCCACCCTTCCTTAAAAACCTCGCCTCCCTCCATCTTTTGTAACCTCACCATATAGAGTGCCGCACTAAAAGCTCCTGACCCAGTCTTTATGTCCTCATTTGCGCTACTTCCTTCTGACTGGAGACAGTTAAGCATTTTGTTTACCCATCAAACCCTTCAGGCTCACCCCGGTCCTCAGGCTGCTGCTGCCGCTGCCTGTTAACTGGTAAGATGAGTCTTTTGTTGACTTAACTCAAATTTGACAAGTTACAAACACCACACCCATGCTAACCCTGTCAGCAGACTCCAGCAAACTCCCTCTCCAAACTCAGGACCCTCTTTACTCCACTGTGAGTTCTGTACATACCAGACGACTCAGTGTGACAAGCAGCAGCGCACAGACACACACACTCTGTATCTCAGCAGGGCGGGAGACCGGAGCAGAGGACAGGCTGTGGACTTCCAGAAGCTTCCAGACCCATCCTGGTGAGTGTGTGAAAGTTTATTTTTAAGATGCCAAATCATTTTTCCTCAGTTTGAGAGCAGAAGTGGAGACAAAACAGTCTCAACTTATCCAAACAGCAGCAGAGTTTCTGTTTGCTGGGAGAAACCATATGGTGCTTTTGTTTTCGTTACACCTCAGCAGCCTCCCTGCATGTCCACTCAGGTAACATTGTCTGAGCTAATCATCTAATATTATATCTCTGCAGTGTATAAGGGAGACCAACCTCTGACCTCCAGTCCACCATGGGTCAGACCATCCGCAAACACACTCCTAACCGCTTCCCCTTTAAACGCAGCAACCAAAGCCAACCCCCCCATGATCAAAACCTGTCCCCCCGACCGAGCATCTTCTCCACGCTAAGGAGGGCCCCCGCCCAGAAACCCAATGATTTTGTCCCCCTGTTCAATGACTGCGTCTCCACCGCCTCATCCAGAGCTCAGGAGTACCTCACCTTTAAGGATCCGGAGGAGAAGTTCCGCCCGAGTCCTGAGGTGCTCACTCAGGTAGGTCACTTTGTGAAAAACCTCACACTGCACCTCTTTAGTGCTGTTAAGTTATTCTTCAAACACACCCTGGATCTTGTTCTGGCTTTATGGCCTTGAAATTGAGAACTTATCAGTCTTCCCATAGACCCAACTCGGCCGAGGCAGATGTCTGTCTAACATGAGTCTGGTCCTGCTCGAGGTTTCTGCCTGTTAAAGGAAGTTTGTCCTCTCCACTGTAACTAGCTAAATACTGTGAGGTGCAATGCTCATGGTGGATTAAGGTGGGGTCAGACTGAGTCTTATCCTGTCTTGGTGTTGGGTCTCTGTTCATAATTTGACATAGAGTGGTCTAGACCTGCTCTGTTTGTAAAAGAGTCTTGAGATAAAATTTGTTGTGATTTGGCGCTATACAAATAAAGATTGATGATTGATTGATTGATTGATTGATTGATTGATTGATTGATTGATTGATTGATTGATTGATTGATTGATTGATTGATTGATTGATTGATTGATTGATTGATTGATTGATTGATTGATTGATTGATTGATTGATTGATTGATTGATCAAACATCTTCTCCTCCAACAGGTCTTCCTGATGACATACATCTCTCAGAGCGTCTGCCTTAACCTGACAGACACCTTCAACTGCACAGCGATGACACCCGAGCAGCGCATCCTCCTTGGAGCAGACTGGGTCTGGGCTCTGCTGGAAAAGCCCACCAAGAACCCTCGGATCCAGATCGCCGTGCAGGTCCTTCACCTGCCTGAGAGGGAGGACAGCGAGGAGAAAGGCTTCTCTTCCGATGGCTGCAGCGAGACCCTCCTGATGGCCCAGAGAGCGTCCAGCAACAGGACCATGTGCGAGAGGATGGTGGACTTCTGCGCCTCCGTCGGAAAGGACTGCTATGCTCTCTTCTTGTTCATGGGGAAGAGAAACGACAAGGATAATATCTACGGCGTCCTCAGCAACAACTTTGAGGCGGCCATTGGGAAGTGTGACAAGATTGACAGAGCTCTAATAGAGAACTTCTTCAAAGGCTCCAGGTATCTCCACACGCCTACAGGGATGATGCAGGCTATTGTGACCAAGAGAGAGGGAGACTTTCTCACTCTCATGATTAAATTCAGCTAAACCAAAGGGACTCATGACGTTCAATGACCATTGACATGTTACAACAATGTAGTAACACACGTTATGTGATAGAAACGTCAGAAAATACTAAGATATGAAGTTAAATCATGTTTTTTTGATTGTCCAATAGGAAGTCCTGTTGAGATTAAACCCTCTTTTACAAGAGGCCCAGGTAGCAGCCATACAAAACTAAAAACAACAAAACTAAAGCTATTCAAATACACAGAGGCCTCTCTCCAGCCTCTGTCTCTACATCCTGTATGATACCAGATATCAGTGTCTGTAGTTAGAGTCTTTTTGAAGATAGTAGGGCCCTGAGAGGACATTCAGCTGAATGATACACAGTTACAGTTTTTAGTGAGTTAGTTCACTTCTCTGATGTTTACTTAGAGTCCTCTTTCTCAAAGCTCTCTCTACAAACCTGAAATACAAGACCAAACATGTTGCACTTAACTTAAAAGCATCTTCAAAGAGTGTTAAAGGTGATTAAAGCTCCTCTGTCCGCCCCGTCTGAAGTCATGTACCACAGTTACTGTTAGTTTTAGTGAGCAGCTTCCTCTGCAGTGTTTGTTTGCCAAACTTAATGCTTTCATTTGTTTTATTTGCCAGTTTGAAGTATTTTCACAGTGTGTTTTTCTACTATATGATAGTTAAAAAGTCAACACTATACCCACAGTTAATACAAGCCTAAACATCCTTTAATTCCTACCATTAAATACTTATTGTTGGGCATGGACTGCCTTTAAGAACTGTTTATGTGTGACCCCTCAGGAAGCAGTCTCACACAGGTCAGGTGATAACGGTTAAAAGTGGGAGTGAGCCATGAGGTCATGACTAACTAATAACATGGACGATGGTTTGATTTAATGTTTGATCACAGGGTTATGTCATTGTGAGGGTTGACTTTAATAATAACAATAATAATAATTTTATTTGTAGAGCACTTTTCAAAAAAAATGTTTTCAGAAGGGATTTAAAAGAGCTCACTGACTCAGCAGACCTGATCTCCTCTGATGGTTCCAGAGTGTCGGACCCCTCACTGTGAACGCCCTGTCCCCTTTGGTTTTCATTTTTGTATTAGGAATGCACAATGAACCTCTGCCCGAGGATCTCAACACATGCGTAGGCTCGTAGGGTATTTTAATGACTTCATGCTACAACTTAAGGAAGTTATCTTTATTAGTCACCCTGTTCCTGCTCTTCAAGTCCAAAAGGAAAGGTCTGTTTGATGTGAAGAACTTCACTGTACAGCTTTTTTATTGGAAAACCCAACAAGGCATAAAAGGAGGAGAATCATGAAAACAATGAACTTTAAGTTTCTATGTATCAAGGTGTGTACCAGGAGTCCAGTCAGAACACAGATGAGAGGTTGTTCACATTGTTGGAGTTTGTTTCATGAAGCTTTACAGAACACAAAGATAGAATACATGAAGCATAGACTGTATAAATTGGACGTAGTATCTGTGACGTCACTCATCTGTTTCTGAGCGCTGTTTTAAAGCCAATCGGTGGTGGCAGCCATATTGGAAATGCTGAACTCAACCAAACATAGTGTGAGGTAAAGAGGCGGGGTTTGAGCCTCCTAGCCAACAGCTATGTGTTCCCGCCTGTCAGTCATGTCCTTATTTGGGCAAAAACTCGTAATCTTAATATCTTCTGAACTGTAACGTTAGAAAAAAAAAAATTCACCCTGTACAGTGTTTGCTGATAGAGAAATTAGCTACGTAGAGCCAAGCTGTTTTTTTGAACCAGGCTGTCAACATGTTTATTTCTGCTGTAAAGATCGTCTCTTTGAATGGGTGTGTATGTGGTTTCCTGTGTTTCTGCAGCCAGCCTCAAGTGGACACTGGATGAACTGCAGTTTATAACACTTCCTCATATGCTTCTTATTTTGAGACCGGAGGTTGCTGCTTGGTAGATACTAAAGGCAGGACCCAGCTTTGTCCCCTCCCTGCTGTGTTTGTCCACATGTAAACCTGAGTTGATCATGTTAAGATGTTTTGCATGGCACTGAACCACACTGGGTACAGGAGCTTGCATAAAACAGATCACTGAGAGTTCTCTTACTGTGGAAATGTTCATTAAAAATTGCTTCGTCCATGACAGTGAGTAATAACATTTGTGACTATGTTGAATGTTTGTTTCTGGGTGGCTCACTAACATGTTGATAAAGGTGCTTAATGTTTATTTGACTTACAGAGACACTCAGGTGTGCTCATATGATAAGGTTCTACATACATTAGGTTAGGAGTGTAGCTAAACATCTTTGTCTTCTTTGTGATCTAATCTCTATACTAATGTTTAAACTGTAGTAATAGTGCAGAGTTATAAACAGCGGGCCAACAAAGTGATGTATTTGTTTCCAAATGACTATCACTTTAAAAATATAAAACTTATTTCTGTGACGTATTCCATCTCATTAAACACTATAAACATGTGGACCAAATTGATGTGATCCTGGTTATTGTCCCCATGTATTATTGGTTTAGTCAATCTATCAATCTTTATTTGTATAGCACCAAATCACAACAAACGTTATCTCAAGACTCTTTTACAAACAGAGCAGGTCTAGACCACTCTATGTCAAATTATGAACAGAGACCCAACACCAAGACAGGATAAGACTCAGTCTGACCCCACCTTAATCCACCATGAGCATTACACCTCACAGTATTTGGCTAGTTACAGCAGAGAGGACAAACTTCCTTTAACAGGCAGAAACCTCGAGCAGAACCAGACTCATGTTAGACACACATCTGCCTTGGCCAAGTTGGGTCTGGAAAGAGGAATAGAGGAGAATAAGAGAGAGAGGGAGCGGTGATAGTGATGAGATGAGTAGTAGTAGCTGTTGCCGCTGGAGTCCAGCACGTCCGTATCAGCTGGAGTCTGGAACGTCCACAGCAGGAGGACGTCTACGGCAGCTCAGAGGAACCTACGAGACAAGGGAGCTCAGGGACTCCAGAACGGTCTATGGTTAGTAACTTTAATGGGACAGGCAGAGTTAAAGTAAGTGATGAGGGGGTTGGGGGGAAGAGGGTGAGACAGGATCCCAGTGTGTCATTGTGTCAGTTCTCCCGACAGTCTAAGCCTATAGCAGCATAACTAAGAGCTGGTCCAAGCCTGATCCAGCTCTAACTATAAGCTTTATGATAAAGGAAAGTTTGAAGCCTACTCTTAAAAGTAGAGAGGGTGTCTGCCTCCCGGACCCTGACTGGTAGATGATTCCAAAGGAGAGGGGCCTGATAACTGAAGGTTCTACCTTCCATACTACTTTTAGAGACTTTAGGTAGGACCAGCAGGCCTGCATGTTGGGAGCGTAGTGTTCTAGAGGGGTAATAGGGCACTATGAGCTCTTTAAGATATGAAGGTGTCTGATCATTAAGAGCTTTGTAGGTCAGAAGAAGGATTTTAAATTCTAGTCTAGATTTTATGGGGAGTCAGTGTAGAGATAAATCATTAACAGAAATGATTTCTTATACTGCCCACGTTTATGAAGTGTAAGTTAAAGTATGTGGGTTTCTTAAAAGCAGAAGGCAAAATGACAAAGATGTGTTTCTAAAAGCAGCAGCCTGTACTGTGATAGACCAGCACAGAGGTCAGAAACTGGTCTAATAATAAAAGGTTAAAATGCAGTAAAAAAAAGTCTCTCCTCCATTTGCTCTTTATCGTTTCATTTGAAGGACTTTGTGGTAGAAATAATCTGATTCATTAAAGAGGTTTTTATTTGACACCAGTTACAAAATCCAGGTATCCAATGTAAAGGCACATGAACATCAAAGTGTCTCCTCTGTTCTCCATGACTAACCAGGGTTCTACAAAAGTACAAAAGAAAAACAATAAAACTGTATAAAAGACAGTCACACACGACTCTGACTCAATATGAAGAAGATTGAATTGTTGTCACTCTGTATACTCTGTGTCAGAGAGAGAGACTCTACAGACTGAAGAGGGTCCATCATAGTTCATCCTTCACGTCTGGTTTGTGACTGCTCTGCTCACACGTACACGCAGCAGTGTGGTCGTCCGGCTGAGCCACCAGCTCCATGTCTACGTGCTGTGTTGGTCGTCCTGCTTGGCGCTCAGAGTATGTGAGCAGCACTCTGTAGTAGTAACAGTAGAGTCTGCTGGGCTGGAGCAGCTCCCTCGCTGCTGTCTGACCTGCCTTGGCGATCTCACCAGATTCAGCGTCGTTCTCTTTGGCCCAGTGGATTTTTTCCACAAGGTCCGACAGGTTCCTCTTTACAGGGACGTAGTGAGTGCCTGCTTTTAGATGGGTGTAGAAATACTCATAATACTGAGAGTCCTGTTTCAGAACCAGACTGTTCCCCAGCATCAAGTAAGGAAAGCGATATGCTGCCACTGTACCGTCCACGTTCACCTGGTACTTGAACTGAAAGAGAAGAACAGTACAAACGTCTGTGGATCAGATTATGACCATTAAGAAGACTTCACATTAACAGACGTACAGTGATGTGAAAAGGATAGAAAGGAAGAGAAGTTAAGCTCCATGATGAAGGTGAGTTATAGATATTTGTAGGTTCCTCTGAGCTGCCGTAGACGTCCTCCTGCTGTGGACGTTCCAGACTCCAGCTGATACGGACGTGCTGGACTCCAGCGGCAACAGCTTCTAATACTCGTCTCATCACTATCACCGCTCCCTCTCTCTCTTATTCTCCTCTATCCCTCTTTCCAGACCCAACTTGGCCAAGACAGATGTCTGTCTAAATACGAGTCTGGTCCTGCTCGAGGTTTCTGCCTGTTAAAGGAAGTTTGTCCTCTCTGCTGTAACTAGCTAAATACTGTGAGGTGCAATGCTCATGATGGATTAAGGTGGGGTCAGACTGAGTCTTATCCTGTCTTGGTGTTGGGTCTCTGTTCATAATTTGACATAGAGTGGTCTAGACCTGCTCTGTTTGTAAAATAGTCTTCAGATAATGTTTGTTGTGATTTGGTGCTATACAAATAAAGATTGATTGATTGATTGATTGATTGATTGATTGATTGATTGATTGATTGATTGATTGATTGATTGATTGATTGATTGATTGATTGATATTCACCTTGAAGAAGTCAAAGAATCCAACGAGTGGGGCTTTGCCTATGAGCTTCTCCCGGTCCCTGAAGAAGAACCACCCTGTGATCCCAGCATCCAGCAGCTCAGGGTTCTCTTTGGACAGGGAGGCCAAGAACAGACGCTCCTCTCGACTGTCCCGACCACGGAAGAAAGCCCGGTCTGTTTTGTTAATCCACGGAGGCCCTGGAACGATCAAATAACACTGATGATAAAAGTATGTTTAAATCAACATTAACATGAGCAGCTTCTGGACACTATGCATTGATGTGTTTATGAATCTTCATTCTTACAGCTCTATTCTCTGGATTCAGTCAGATACTCCGGGGAACTGAATCATTTGGGATCCTGTCACATAATCAAATCTAAGATTATATCGGAGCCAAATATACAATGCAACATTTGATCTAAAGAGATGAATGTCCCTGTCACACCTTGACGAATTTAGCCAGCATTTTCTGCAGTCTCTCTTTGTAAGAACATGATGAGCCGTGGAGAGTGTCAGAGGAGTGAAACCAGCAGGAACACAGCCTCTGCTCTTTACAACAAGTTACACTTATTGACTGCAGTGCTTTCAGAAACGTCACATTTTGAACTTCATTGAATTTAACAACAGCAGCTTTATCATTGAACACCAGCAGACTCTGACATGCTGGCTTCAGCTTCTGTTTCAGAGGCTCTGCTGTTTGACACAGAGTGAGGGATCCAAGGCTTCACACACTCACACACACGCAGACACACAGCTCTACGTGTGTGAACGTGTGGCAACCATGCAGACCATTTTCAATGTGCAACATCAGATCCTGAGCTGAAAGTAAAATCTAATTTGACTATAATTTGGTCAATCACAGTGTAAGAGAAATGCTGATATTTGAATCAATAGTTTCCTGTTGTCAGTCATACTTTTGAAAAAGAGTTTCATATGCTCCTTACTTCCTTATTTAGTCAGGAAAGAAACCAGTTTAAAAGAGTCCAGAGTCCTTATGACTTAGGACTTAAATAAAACTAAACTTCTAAAACTTCTCAGACTAAAAATAAAAATGACACTCTTCTGAGTTTCAGTTCTTGATTTCGTCGGTCACAGTGACTGAGACATCTTCCCTGATTACTGTGTCATAATATCTGAGAAGAACACACAAAGCTTAATGTGGAGCTTCAGTTTTTGATTAAAGTGTGTTACCTGTGTTTCCCTGCACAGACAGCAGGTCGATGGTGACTCCTCTCATGGTCTCCAGAGTGGAGTGAGTGACCTCGTACGTGGGGAGGACGATGTCTCGTGTGTCTGTAGAGCCGCACCACGACAGGACAGGAACAGCATCCGTCCTCCTCGTCTCCAACGGCCAGTCCCCCACGTTGATGAAAAACTCCACATCTGGCAACCTCACCTTCAGCAGCAGTCACATGATGAACAGAGAAGAAGGTTATTAGTGATCATGTGATGCCCTGCAGTCTCTTCACAGAACTATCAATGTGTCAAATCTTACCTTTCTCATTACAGACAGCAGCATCTCATCAGAGAACATCTTGAAGTCGGTGTACTTCCCCAGAGTGCGGCGGTACAGCTGGTTGTCGATGATGGCGTAGTGAATGAGCCCTCCTCTGTTGATGAACCTCTTAGGCACTTCCTGTCTGATGCGATGCAGGTCGATTGTTGGAAAATGCTCAAAGTCGGCCAGGATCTGAGGCTCCTCTGACGGACACTGCATGATGCTCCGCCAAATGGACGCGTTTCGTTCTGGACAATCGCAGTACTCATGATAGACCGGACCTGAGCGGTGAAGATAGTGCTCAGAGTTAGGAGGGTGAAGGCAGAGGAGAATCAAAGCAAGATGACATGTGTTGCATCTATCCTGACTCACATTTTGGCTCACATTTCAGAGGCTGAGGATGCAGAGGTTACTGTAGGTCAGAGAACATTTAGCTGTAGGTAATAAATAGGATTTAAAGGACCCAGATAAAGGACTTTAAAAAGCACATAGAGATGTAGATTCATGTTGCAGAGACTCCTGCATTCAAAACTGAATTGAAATAACACGATAATGGTGCCAACACAAACCCCTCTACCTGGAATATGTGTGCCTTACTCCTCACTGCAGCGGCTCACTCGTTACTCACTTGCTTTATTTTACTGTGAGTCTTCAAATGAAGACACATTTAAAGTATTTGACTTACATATCCGTTTATTAAATGTATTAATCTGCAGTTCAGGGTTATATATGGACGGGGTTGCTCAGTATAGGCCGATGTACTCCAGAAAATCTCCTTATTTTTCACAGTCTAATGTTGGCAGGTATGATTTTACATGCACATGACTTAATCTGCAGATATGCAAAATGTTGTGTTAAAGCCTTATTTTATTTAATCAAAGATTCTAGGACAGGACAGACTCATATTGAACTCATATTTCTCCAGATGATTTAAATCATACACTGTTGTGGATTTTTTGGAGGGGTGTATTAAAAGATACATAGTCTTCTAATGGTGGTTACAGAGATCATGTTAACTGAATCTGAAACATAAATACTGCAACAGGCTCATGGAGGCCTGTTTTAAGATCAGCACTTGGGTTTTTTTAGTGTTACAGTTTTTGTGTGTGCACAGAGAATTTGTCAAATTGACATCAGGGGTCAAAGGTCAGAGGTTGTACTATGTTGTAGAGATAACAATCCCTGTAAGGCAAATCTGTGCTTTTGAACTTTAAGAAACACCTACTCTAACCTCTAACCTAAGTCTATGTTGACTCATACGTATCTCCATCTACCAGTCAGGGTCCGGCAGGCAGACACCCTCTCTTCTTTTAAGAGTAGGCTTCAAACTTTCCTTTTTGATAAAGCTTATAGTTAGAGCTGGATCAGGCTTGGACTAGCTCTTAGTTATGCTGCCCCCATCACTCACTTTAACTCTTCCTGTCCCATTAATGTTACTAACCATAGACCTTTCTGGAGTCCCTGAGCTCCCTTGTCTCGTTGGTTCCTCTGGATCTCTGCTGCTGTTGACGTGCCAGACTCCAGTTGCAACAACTACTATCCATCTCACCACTATCATCTCTCTCTCTCTTCATCTCCCTCTATCCCTCTCTCCAACATGGTCTCAGCAGATGTGTGTCTAACATGAGTCTGGTCCTGCTGGAGGTTTCTGCCTGTTAAAAGAAGTTTGTCCTTGCCACTGTAACTTGCTAAATGCTGCAAAGTGCTCTGCTCATGGTGGATTAAGATGAGATCAGACTGAGTCCTGTCTGTAAGATGGGACTGGATCTGATCCTGTTTTGATGTTGGGTCTTTGTTAATAATAGAACATAGAGTACGGTCTAGACCTGCTCTGTTTGGAAAGAGTCTGAGGAGAACATTTGTTGGGATTTGGTGCTTTATAAATAAAGATTGATTGATTGATCTTAACACAAACCTTGGAGGGTGTAGGGAGACTTTGCAACAGCATCATCTTGGTGGAGGACATCAATCAGGAGGCCTTCCTGCACAGTGCCATAGAGCCGGTACCTGACCAGGAAGGACCCATCTCCTCTGTCCAGAGGTGGAGGGACGTGGATCCGGATTTGCTCCTTCTTGTCCAGAGGACTTATCTTCACTTTGAACGTGTCCTTACCTAAACAGCAAAGTGCAGAACATTTCAGAGCCCTGTGAAGATGGAGTGGATGTTGCATGCTTGCACAGGCTTAGCTCCTGTGCACACATCATCAGCTGGACAAAGACTCCTTCTCAGATTTAAGGGGCTGAATTAAGTGGGTTAAATTAATTGTAATTAAAATATAATGTGCTCAATAATCAGGTGCCTATAAAACACGAAGAGTCATCATCACTGCAGACAGCTCCACCCAGTAAGTCCAGATCCAGATTAACTGTGTCCCTGTGTGATACCCTCACAGGAGGATCCCCCCCCCCCCCCCCCCCCCCGTTAGCTTGCAGACGCTACTCTGTCCTTTCATTGATGCCATGTTGCACAGAATACCCCGGAGCGAAGGAGCCTGTCTGTGGTGGGTTTACCTGGAGACCGGGTCAGGTTCTCTCCCTTTGCACTGACCGCCTGAATAAAGAAGTAGCGGACTGGTAAGACTGTTTCGGGGTTCAGCCCTGGACCCCAAATGAGACATCTCTCCGAGGCGACTCCTTCACAGCTAGAGACCGACAAGTTTAAGCTGAGAGAGATCACGAGAACTAAGAACTTAGAACAGGAACCACTAAATAAAGGTCTAAGTAGGTCTAAGCTGAGTCCAGACACCATGGTCCTCCGACTGTGAGCCCCTGCAGGTCTGAATGTGGTCTGACTGTGCTGATATTTACAGTAAAGTTTCATAGAAAGTCTATGCCGACATGTTGGTGAAGAGAGACACGCCCATCATCCTGTGGTGCCTTCAAGGGGTGTAGGAAATGTTGGCCTCAATGTGTTGTAGCACAGTGGCTGGGAAATTTATATTGAATAAAACAAAATGACATTAAACACTTTTACCAAGAACAAAATCAATTTATAATTAATAAAACAAAATGACATTTAACACTTTTACCAAGAACAAAATCAATTTATATTTAATAAAACAAAATGACATTAAACACTTTTACCAAGAACAAAATCAATTTATAATTAATAAAACAAAATGACATTAAACTCTTTTACCAAGAACAAAATCAATTTATAATTAATAAAACAAAATGACATTAAACACTTTTACCAAAAACAAAATCAATTTATAATTAATAAAACAAAATGACATTAAACACTTTTACCAAAAACAAAATCAATTTATATTTAATGAAACAAAATGACATTAAACTCTTTTACCAAGAACAAAATCAATTTATATTTAATAAAACAAAATGACATTAAACACTTTTAACAAGAACAAAATCAATTTATATTTAATAAAACAAAATGACATTAAACTCTTTTACCAAGAACAAAATCAATTTATATTGAATAAAACAAAATGACATTAAACTCTTTTACCAAGAACAAAATCAATTTATATTGAATAAAACAAAATGACATTAAACACTTTTACCAAGAACAAAATCAATTTATAATTAATAAAACAAAATGACATTAAACACTTTTACCGAGAACAAAATCAATTTATATTTAATAAAACAAAATGACATTAAACTTCTTTACCAAAAACAAAATCAATTTATGTTGAATAAAACAAAATGACATTAAACTTTTTTACCAAGAACAAAATCAATTTATATTGAATAAAACAAAATGACATTAAACTCTTTTACCAAGAACAAAATCAATTTATATTGAATAAAACAAAATGACATTAAACACTTTTACCAAGAACAAAATCAATTTATGTTTAATAAAACAAAATGACATTAAACTCTTTTACCAAGAACAAAATCAATTTATATTTAATAAAACAAAATGACATTAAACTCTTTTACCAAGAACAAAATAAATTTATATTTAATAAAACAAAATGAAATTTAACACTTTTACCAAGAACAAAATCAATTTATGTTGAATAAGACAAAATGACATTAAACTCCTTTACCAAGAACAAAATCAATTTATGTTTAATAAAACAAAATGACATTTAACACTTTTACCAAGAACAAAATACATTTATATTTAAGAAAACCAAATGACATTAAATTCCTTTACCAAAAACAAAATCAATTTATATTTAAGAAAACACATTTACAAGGACAGGATACAAATAAATGTAAAGCTATGTGCCTGTATAAGTATATGCAAATGTAGAAGCCTATGCTATATAAATATATTTTATATATATATATATATTGGTTATTTTACATTTATTTATGCATTTTTAAATCCTAATTTTGATTATTTTTATATACCCTACTTTTTTTTTTCTTTTCCTTTTTCTTTCAATCTTATATTTTTATATAATTTACTTATGTTGTGTTAAAGAGGTTTGAACCAGTAAGAAATGTATCTCATGTATTCATAATATTGACAAAATGAAGTAAAAAAAAAAAGAAAGAAAAGAAAACACATTTACCAAATCAGAAACACTTTTAAAGAGACGGAACATTTTTACCAGAAGCCAATTAACAACTTAGAACTGTCTCCATTTATAGATCATGTGTCTTACTGTAGATGATGAACATCTAAGCTTTTAGAAATACTTTTTAACCCCTTCCAGCTTCATGCAAGTCAACAGTTCTTAATCGTAGGTCTTCTGAGAGCTGTTTTGCACGAGGCATGGTTCACATCAGGCCTCATTGAGAATAGCAAAGTCAAAACTGGTCTGTGTTCTTTATAGCTCAGGTCGGCTTTAACCAACACCACCAATCTCTTCTTATAGATCAGACACCAGGTAGGCAGACTTCAGACTCAAATCAGCTCTTAAAGAAATCCTTAGCCTCAGGGTTCACATACTTTCTCCACCCTGCACTGTGAATGTTTACATGGTGTGGTCAATAAACACATGAACACATGAACACATATGATTTTGTTGTGGTCTTGGTTTAAGCAGACTGTGTTTGTCTATTGCTGGGACTTAGATGAAGATCAGAACACATTTCATGACCACTTTATGCAGAAATCATCTAACTCCAGAGGGTTCTCTTACTTTTTCTTGCAACTGTACCTGCTTTTTAGGATGAAATAGACTAGTTGAATATGGGATGCAATAAAAAAAAATGTGCAAGTTTCAAATTTAAAATTCATGTTTGTAACAGTTGTTCTGTTTGAATGTATAAATGTCAGAACATTTGAGCAGTTCATACAAATATTACACAAAAATTCAAAAGCTCTTTGAGCAGTAAGATTATGAAACATGGTTTATTAAAATCATCTTTACCTCAGGAACTTTTATTTTGTCTAAAAAAGAAGAAGATTCATTTTAAAGTGACCAAAAGGAAATCAATGCAACAAATAATGACAGCCAGCTAAGAATCAGTGTTTGAATCCTTAAGTAACAAAGTCTTTATTTTAATGGAGGTGAATGCAGGCCTGCTCATTCTGGGGTACAGGTTTCACAGAGGTGAGGTCTCCTACAGACAGGTGAGCCCACACCCTTCAGCAGTGTTCACACAGGTTGTTGGCGCAGACATTGGATGATTACAGTTCATTAACAGCATGTGTAGTTTATCAGAACTCTAGTATGCAAAAATGTTCTCTGTCTTGTGTCCCAGCTTGTCCAGATTTGGCAGACAGGCGTACTGGATCATTGGTGGAGGACCGCACAGGACTACAAGGGCGTCACTGGACGGAGCGGGGAGGTGGTCCTTGATCATGTCTTGGGTTACAAACCCTGAACTATAGCTCCAATCTGGAAGGTAAGACGAGAGAGAATCACAGATCAGTCTTCAGTTTCACAGAAAGGGATTTATGAACACTCTGCTGCTGCTCAGTGTCTTCTCCTCTAGAAGCTGTTCACACACACGTTTCCTATATTTGAAATGTGACAGGACTTCCATTCTGCTCAAGTGCCTGCGTGATGGGCAGAATTTACCCATCAGCCTCAGCTGCAATAGTAAAAAGATCTGTGTTTGATCCCACTTATCTATGGGGCGCTGTTTGTAAAGTTGTGCACACTGAAAAGAACAGCAACACTTCTCCACATTTAGCTCCAAAACATCATAAAAATGCTGAGTACATTTTTAAAGGTCACTTTTTAATCAGATTTAGAGGAATATTTGTGATCTTCTTCACTTTTAATTTTGTTGTGACAAATGTATTAAGTTAAAATCACTGTTAAATCCAACTGCTAAATTTAAATCTAAATGTTAAATCTAAATGTTAAATCTAAATGTTAAATGTTGCTCTGCGATCCTAAATATTTAGCTAATATACAAATTTGCACTACCGCCTAGTGGAAATACCAAAATAAAAGCTTCATAAAGAGATACAGACTTAACAATGGAAACTATCTTGTCAGGTTTGGCGGGGCCTTAGTGTTTGGCTCGGCCCTACTCGTTGGGGGCCCATCGGGGCTGGGTGGGTGGCTGGTGTCCAGCTTAATCATTAGTATCACCCCACGGATTTTTTTTTTGGCATCATGGTGAGATGGTCCCTCTCCATCTAAGTGTGTTAGGTCTCTCTCTCCTTCTCTCTCCCTGTCCCTTTGTATATCCTTATGTAATCTTTCTTTCACTTTCTCTTATTTTTATTTTTATTTTTGGCCCACCTAGGTGTGCACGCCCTCTTTTACAGAACATGATATTAGCTGTCAATAAAAGATAGGCCAGAGTTCTAAGAGGGATGGTGATGGTCACATGCACACAGTCACAAGCACAGAAGAAAAAGGTTTTCTTTCTTTTCTTTTGCTGAAGAATAAATTGCATGAATATTTGACAGTTTGTGACAAACATGACAAACCAGAAATATATATGCAGACAAGAGGAAAGAGAAAAAGAAGAAAGAAAGAGAAGAGAAAAAAAGAAAAAAAAAAAAAAAAAAGAAGAAAAAAAAAGAAGAAAGAAAAAAAAAAAAAAAAAAGGAAACTATCTTGTCCGTCCCATAGACTGGGTCAGTTCTGTCTCTGAGTGTTGTCGTGAAATCTCTTTGTGGACTCCAAAAATGCCTATCCAGCATTTTTACAGCGGGCAGCCCGGCTATAACCCGTAGGATTCAGTACAGACTATGGTTAGGATATCTTTTATTTTGATACTTCCTCTAGGCGGCAGTGTGAATTTGTATTGGGCGCCGTTAGCACCAAAATAAAAGCTTCATAAAGCGATACAGATATCCTAAACATAGACCGTCAGTATCATAGACATATAAAATTGATGTCATCTCGCTTGGCTTGAAGTGAGGCCGCCAAAAAAACTTCTCCCCCTAGTGGCTGGCTGCAGTATATGTCAAAAACTCTGTCTCCCTCATTCATTTGAATGGGGGAGCAGTCAAACTTTAAAAAATAAATACACGTGGTACGAATGTTTCTCTCATCTGTATGCTGTGGTGATATGTAGTTATTATTTGACTGTGTTGTGTTCAAGGCCTCTTTTCTCTGAAGAGTTTCTTTTTAGTTAGTTATTAGAGGTTAAAAACAGGGTTTTACTTCACTTTGATTGACAGCTCCTGTAGAGAGAAACACTGTAAGACCTCGGGACAGTACGCTGTAGGGCTGAGCTTGTTACCGTGGAAACACACAAATTCCCTACTGCGCAGACTCTGGCTGCAGAAAATGTACAAGATGGCAGCGTTCTGGAACGGGATATTTTGGTTTCAAAACCGTTCATTGGGAAGAGGTGGAGTGACACTGTTCATTATATATACAGTCTATGGTCAGTACTGACTCCTACGGGTTATAGCCAGACTGCTCACTGTAAATGTTTTAAAGGAAGTTTTGGAGTCCACAAAGAGATTTGACAACACTCAGAGACAGAACTGACCCAGTCTATGGGATGGACAAGATAGTTTCTATTGCTAAGTCTGTATCTCTTTATGAAGCTTTTATTTTGGTATTTCCTCTAGGCGGCAGTGTGAATTTACATATCAGCTAAATATTTAGGATCGCAGAGCAACATTTAACATTTATATTTATATTTAACATTTATATTTATATTTAACATTTATATTTATATTTAACATTCAGATGTGTATTTATATTTAACATTTATATTTATATTTATATTTAACATTTATATTTATATTTAACATTTATATTTATATTTAACATTTATATTTATATTTAACATTTATATTTAGATTTAACATTTATATTTATATTTATATTTAACATTTATATTTAGATTTAGATTTAACATTTAGATTTGTATTTAGATTTAACATTTAGATATATATTTAGATTTAACATTTAGATTTATATTTAGATTTAACATTTAGATTTATATTTATATTTAACATTTAGATTTATATTTAGATTTAACATTTAGATTTAGATTTAACATTTAGATTTAGATTTAACATTTATATTTATATTTGAAATTTAGATGTGTATTTATATTTAATATTTATATTTAACATTTATATTTATATTTAACATTTATATTTAACATTTATATTTATATTTATATTTAACATTTAGATTTATATTTATATTTAACATTTAGATTTAGATTTAGATTTAACATTTAGATTTAGATTTAAAATTTAGATTTAACAGTAATTTTAACTTAATTTATTTTTCACAACAAAATTAAATGTGAAGAAGATCACAAATATTCCTCTAAATGTGATAAAAAGTGATTATAAAATTCACTTTACATTTTCATGATGTTTTGGAGCTTATTGTGGAGAATTGAAGCTGTTATTTTCAGTAGGCACAACTTTACAAATCATCATCATCATCTCAGATGCAAAATATAAAAACACATCCTGTTTCCTCTGTGCCTCAGCAGAATGATCCCTGATGATATCGGTGAGCAGGACCAAGAGCAGATCAAATCTCTTCCTCTTTAAAATATGAAATCTGATCCTCAACTAAACCAACGAACAAATCAAGAGAAACTTTTTAACTGAGGCTTTCATCCGCTGAGATATTACTCCTCCATCCCAACAATGACACTCCTACAAACAGCGGGAGCACTTCTTTAAATGAATAATGATGACGTGCTTCCATTTTTGTGCAGAACTAATGACATACAGGACAGAATACAAGCAGCGTTCAAGGCCTTCGCAGGAGAGATTACGTTACAATGTTATGCTCATTAATTTCCTCTCGCTTTAAGGATTATGCAAAAGACGACATGAGCGTTCTGCTAAGCTACTGTAACACCTGGCTGCAAGTATCTGCTTCTGCGGCCTGCAGGGATTTTCCTTCAGCTGAGGATTCTTTGTTTGGTTTCACTCTCTGAATATTCAGCAGGGATCCAAAGAACCTTTGAGACTGATTTATTCAGCTCCTCACAGCTCGGCTCTGCACTAATACTAACGTTTCCTGAATCTGCTGCATGGAAACATGATGAAACAAGGTGTGGGGGGCAGTTTCCACCTATACCTCATACAGGGAGCATGATTCTGACTTCACTGTGTTGAGTTATGTTCTCTTTCTGTACCAAAACTATGTGAATCAGTTCAGATGACTGATGTGAATCAGAGGCAGAAGTCAGTTACAAATATTCATTCAATAACAATAATAATGGAGACATGCTGACGCAGAGTGTCCTAACTATACTGATGTGGCTTCTTAGGCTACGTTCACACTGCAAGGCTTAATGCTCAATTCTGATTCTTTTGCTCAGATCAGATTTTTTGTTTGCCTGTTCACATTACCATATATAATGTGACCTGTATCTGATTCCAGTGTGAACTGTTTGCGGCTCCGAACTGCCCCACATGAAGAACAGCAACAAAACTAGGAGCGCATATTTTTGTTCAGTAATCTGATTTGAAAAAATCTGATTTGGGCCAGATTTGAGTGTTCACACTGCCTCTAAAAAATCTGACCTGGTCACTTGACCCCAAAAAAATTGGATTTGGGCCTTCTGTGCCTGCAGTGTGGATGTAGCCTTAGTGTGCCTCAGAGTTTGTGTGCCTCTTGCTGTATTCTGCTTCAGTGTTGTTTGGTTTATACAGATGAAGCTTAATCTTTTATGAGGTGTTGGCGCCCCCCTGTGGACAAAGTTACACCTTCTACTTCTTGGCTGATCTCATCCTGCACTTGCCTGTTGTGTTTTCTGAAAAATCTGATCTTCCAATTTAATTAATCAAACATACTAATCATCAATCCTTTCTGTAAATAGAACCTGAAAATGGAGGCAGAAGTTAAAGGTGCAACAGAACGTGAATTTGTAGTTGATGGTCTTATTTGCTTTTTATGCCCATATGAAGGAGTCGCTCTCAGTTTCAGCTTGTTCAGTAACCATCAAAAAACTCCTCACAGGAGCTTTACTTTGACTATCCATCTCCATCCAACTTCCTCCGCTTGTCCAGGTTGTGGGGGCAGCAGCCTCAGCAGGGAAGCCCAGACACTCCTCTCCCCGGCCACTTCCACCAGCTCTTCTGGGAGGATACTGAGGCGCTCCCAGGCCAGCTGAGAGATATAATCTCTCCAGCATGTCCTGGGTCTTCCCCGTGGCCTCCTCCCAGACGGACATGCCCGAAACACCTTCCCATGGAGACGTCCGGGAGGCATCCTGACCAGATGCCCGAACCACCTCATCTGGCTCCTCTGGATCTGGAGGAGCAGCGGCTCTACTTTGAGCCTCTCCTGGATGTCTGAGCTCCTGACCCTCTCTCTAAGGCTGAGCCCAGCCACCCTGCGGAGAAAGCTCATTTCGGCCGATTGTATTCGCGATCTTGTTCTTTCGGTCACTACCCACAGCTCGTGACCATAGGTGAGGGTTGGAACATAGATTGACCAATAAATTGAGAACTTTGCCTTCTAGCTCAGCTCCCTCTTCACCACAACAGACCGGTAAAGCGTCCGCATTACTGCAGTCGCTGCCCCAATCCGTCTGTCAATCTCTCGCTCCCTTTTCCCCTCACTCGTGAACAAGACCCCAAGATACTTAAACTCCTCCGCCTGGGGCAAAGACTCTCCTCCGACCCGGAGAGGGCAAGCCACCCTTTTCCGACTTAGCACCATGGCCTCAGACTTAGAGGTGCTGATCCCCATCCCCGCTGCTTCACACTCAGCTGCAAACCGTCCCAGTGCGAGCCGGAGGTCACTGCTCGATGAAGCCAATAGGACCACATCATCTGCAAAGAGCAGAGATGGAATCCTAAGGCCACCGAACCGGACACCCTCCGCCACTTGGCTGCGCCTAGAAATTCTGTCTATAAAGGTTATGAACAGAACTGGTGACAAAGGGCAGCCCTGGCGGAGTCCAACCCCAACTGGGAACAAATTCAACTTACTGCCGGCAATGCGAACCAGACTCTGGCTCCGACAATACAGAGACTGGATGGCCCGTAGCAACAGGCCATCCACTCCATATTCCCAGAGCACCCCCCAAAGGATACCTCGGGGGACACGGTCATCAGCCTTCTCCAAGTCCACAAAGCACATGTGGACTGGTTGGGCAAACTACCCTCACAGTACCCTCCCGAGGGTTGTTCCTCCTGCATCTGAGGTTCAACCAACAGCCGGACTCTCCTCTCCAGCACCCTGGAGTAGACTTTTCCAGGGAGGCTGAGGAGGAGGAGGACGTTGACTTTGACTAATAACGTTGAAATAGTCCTTGTCCCATGAAAAGTTTGTTATGTTTAGCAACAGAGAACTACACACATGTATTTAGAGTCATTTATCTGTCAGCCTGATCAGTGTTAGGTAAAAGATGACTCCCTGTGCTCCTCTAGTCTTTCTGTTTGGGCTTCCAGACACTCTTTTAATTCACCATCTTGTTGCTTGTTATGTCATGGAAATATTTGAATGCACTTTTGTTTTCAGTGTACAGCCAAAATGACACTAACAACCATTTACTGTTTGCAGAAATGTCCTCCTTACCCTGTGGAGGTTTGTCCAGCGTGAACCAGAGATGAACTTTGTCAGGATGGTTCTTCTTCACCTCCTCCAGCTCCTCCCTCAGCAGGATGTCCTTCTCAGTCTGAAGTGAGTAGATCAAATGGATGTTATTTCTCTGGAGGTTTCTCCAGTTATTTACAGTGATACTCCTGAACTCTAACACTTAAAAAAAGATTTCCCAGAGCGATGTAGCACACAGAGCTGACCTGGTTGGCAAATATGAGGGAGCACTTGGTGTTGTCAGCAGGGTCAGCTGTGATGCTGCGTATTAACTGCAGCATAGGAGTGATACCTGGGATGGAAAAACACAGTACACAGTAAGTATAGTCCAGGAGAGTGGCTCTCTGTCACACAGTATCATGGGAGATGGTCCTGATAGTTATGACACCATACTTTGTCATTTCTGTGTTATTGAAGAGAAAACACTCTGTCAGCACCTTGTGTTGAAAACAATCATAAAGTCTAGCTCTACAACTTATTGTGTGATAAAGGTATTCAATCAGATAATACACTTTGAGAAAGATTTCTGTTCCTCATCAAACAGAAATATATTGAAATAACATCCATAAATATAAAGTCTGTTATCATTGCTATGCCAATGACACACAACTTTACATCCCAATTAAACATAATGACCAATCAGAAATCATACATCTTCACAACTGTCTGTCAGAAGTTAATTAAATCTTGCCAAATTTAGGTGAACTGTCAAATAATGTTAAGCCCTCAGCTAAAAACCGTGGTGTAATCTTTAACCAGAATTTGTGTTTTGAACCCCAGGTGAAAAAAGTTGTCCAGTCTTGTTTTTATCGGCTCAGAAATATATCAAAAGTCAAGTCCTTAATGTCAGCCAAAGATCTTCAGAGGCTTTTATATCCTCACTCCTGGATTATTGTAATTCTCTGTACACATGTCTCAGTCAGAAATCAATCCACCGTCTACAAATAGTTCAAAACGCAGCAGCTACTCTTTTAACAGGAACTGAAACATGTGCCCACATCACCCTGATTTAAACACAGCTACACTGGCTGCCTGTTGATTTTAAGATTCTTTTATTGACTTCTAAAGCACAACATGCAGGCCTGCTGGTCGTACCTAAAGTCTCTAAAAGTAGTATGGGAGGTAGAACCTTCAGGTATCAGGCCCCTCTCCTTTGGTATCATCTACCAGTCAGGGTCCGGGAGGCAGACACACCTCACCTGTGATTTTAATTATTTTTAGATCTGATTTTAAGGGTCTGTTTTGTAAGTTGGTATGTTTTTAAGTTTTATTTCATTTTATTTCTATCACTTCTTTTTATTTTTATTGCCCACTGTGATGAACCTTGTTGCCTGTATTGAAAAGTGCTACATAAATAAAGTATTATTATTATTATTATTATTATTACAATTACTATAATAATAATAATAATTATTATTATTATTATTATTTGTATTATTATTACAATTACTATAATAATAATAATAATAATAATAATAATAATAATAATTATTATTATTATTATTATTATTATTATTATTATTATTATTATTATTATTATTATAAATGTGCATTAATGTGATAGAAACATAGTAACAGAGATATAGATGAACCTGTTCCTCCAGCGATCATTCCAATGTGCTTGAATTTCCGAACTTTCGGCTCTGACTTCTTGTCCGGTCGGATGGAAAAGTGTCCTGAAAAGGATGAACAGTCAGCCTCAGTGACAGTGTTATATTGTACCACAGTGACACCTGCTGGCAGCTTACTGCCTTTGGTTCTGGTTACACAAACACATCGTACCGTTTCCCTTATAGATAAGCAGCCCACTGGGTCCTCTGAAGTCAATGCTGTCTCCTATCGCCATGTTGTCCAGGTACTGAGACATCTTCCCTCCCTCTGGGAAGGACGGGTGGGTGTTCTTGTAGTACACCTGGAGAGGAGACAACAACCTCTGCCTTAATGTGGAATCAGTGCAAATCAATCAAGTGCACTAAAGTAATACTGTAAGGCAGGGGTTCCCAAAGTGTGGGGCCGGGAACCCCTGGGGGGTCACAAGACACAAATGGGGGGGTTGTGAGATGTCTTCCATGATATATTTTTTTAAAAGTATCTAAAAATATTTATTATTATTCATAATTATTATTTTTTTATTTTTTTATTTTTTTATTTTGTTTTTGCAGAATTATTCCAGTACAACCAATACAGTGTAATAGTTAACAGTCTTTTTCTGTTTTTAAACACACACACATAACTGCTCTCCCTCCCACCACTCCCTCAAACCCCAGCTCAAGTTAAGAAAACAAAATGTAAAATAAAATAAAATACAATCAAGTAATACGTGGTACGGACATAAATAAATAAGGAAATAAATAAATAAATAAATAGAATTACAAGATGTCATTCATAAGAAGTTTGATATTACTTTTGTTTGCTGCTCGGATCCCAGCCAGTCAGGGACGGGGGCATGTAGATAAAAAGTAAGGAGAAGGTACTGAATTAGCGCTGCCGTCTATGGGGTCAACTCCTTGGGAGGGAGGCGGTCTACATAATCAAGTAAAGGCCTCCAGTGGGTATAAAATGTATTCATAATTATTTTTGTTTATTTACCTTGTTTTATGTTTATCTTCATTTTTGTTTGTACTGTTTGTTATTATTATTTCTTTATCAATATTGTATTTATTTATTTTTTCTTCTCTTTGTTGGTTTTGTATTACTTATACATAATCTGTAAACTTTTGATGAACAAAGAAATACTGAAAAAATGCAATAAAAAAAGTTGAATGACAAAAGCTATCTAGAAATAGTACATTTTACCCATTATATTAAAACATATTAACATAAATAGTAGTAAAACTTGAAATAAAACCTTGAAAATATAAACTGTAATGAGTTTTCTTCCTTTCATTGTTTCCAGATGACTCCTAAGTTTAGTGTTAGTGAACAGTTAATTATCTAAAGCATCAGTAGCAGCAGGTTCATTCATAACGGCACAGGAAACACAGACACATGCTCATATAGGGAGGGTCATTTTCTGCAGACCAGCTAAATGAAGACACATTAAATCACTATGAGGGACAGTGGAGGTCGCGGGCTGAAAAGTTTGGGAACCCCTGCTGTAAGGGACTGAGGAGGAGAAAGTCAGATGTGTTAGCAAACAATAGCTTTGATTGAGAAGGAGCAGAGCAACATTTAATCTGAACTGGAGTCACATTCCCAGGTCTGATGTCTCAGCCTCTCTGTAGCTCTGATTGGCTGCAGAGACTCTAGAACAAACATCTGGCTCCACAGTAAAGCTGTCTGATGTCAAGTGTTCTGCAGAATGTTTTAAACTGGCTGGCATTTTCCTCTTCTTTTAGGCTCTTATTCGTCTTCTAATCTTGTTACATCAGGAAGGCCTTCGATAGCCTGGACATGAATCACAGAGTCTGCTCTACATTTGGTTAATTCATAACTTATTCATTCTTATAACTGTTGATGTGATGTCTTGTCAGTGAGTCAGTAGCCTCTAAAGCAGGGGTGTCAAACATGCGGCCCGCGGGCCAAAACCGGCCCGCCAGAGGTTCCAATCCGGCCCACGGAACGACTTTGCAAAGTGAAAAAATTACAGATTAGACATTAACTGCAAATTTTCAATGAAAGTAACTACTATTTTAAATTTGTCCTCTGAGGGTCGCATACAATCATAGTGCTGATGGAGCGCACCTGAACAGCACTTTTTCCCGGGACTTTTTCCTCAAAGTGAGAAAATAGATTACTTGCTGTTTGCATAATCCGGTTGAGATTTATTAAGTCTTTTTAGAGCACTATAAGATGATCCACTAACTACTAACACTAGCACAACTACCCTGCATACAACACTGTCCAGCAAGCAAACAGTTCCTTTTGGAGCTGAGGGGTTCAGGATAGCCAACTTTACCTTCTTCATTATTATAATCTCTCTGTTCTTTTGCAGTAAAAATGACACTCTGTGTCAGGTGAATTGATAACTTGTTTGGTGTGTTTGCAGCAGGTTTCAGTGCTTAAAGAGTAAAATGTTCTGCCCCACTATGAGACTCATCATGGAGAACTGTTTTTGTAGAAAGATAGTTGATTACATTTTCAGCACATACTTGTACTATTTTGCACTAAAACAAAGGGAAAAATGTAAGTGTGTTATTATGTTGTGATTTTACTGGTCCGGCCCACTTCAGATCAACTTGGGCTGTGTGTGGCCCCTTAACTGAAATGAGTTTGACACCCCTGCTCTAAAGGGTGAGTATTTGTCTTAGCATGTGTTAAACCTTTTATAAAGTCCTTCTCAAATGGACATAGAACATGTGCTGATAAAAACCTCTACAGCAGCACACAGGCAAGCAACATGAATGTTTGTACTTTTCATACCTTGACCACGAGGTCCACATAGCCCTGGTCATCATCACAGGAGACTGGAGTGTAGGCTCTGACCACCAGACTGCCGTTCACCTTGGCTGACAGGTACACATGCTGACCTGGTGCAGAGGGGGAGAGCAGTGGTGACGGGTCGGGTGTGGATGAGAGAAGTGTTAAGGCACGGGAACACAAGAATAAACCTCTGAGGAGCTGTTAGACTTCAATTTATGAACAAAGGATTTTTATTGCTTGCCCTTTACCTACATGTCAGTAAGTATGCAGATCAGTGAATGGATTTATGGCACACAGAGCTTGCAATCTCATCATGTATTCTTGTTTATGGTTATTGCATTATGATCCGGAGAATCAAAGATCAAGTCAGGACAACACAAGGCCAGACGTTCTGGGGCTTCATGAGACGATTAAACAGCTGCTCACTGAGAGTGTGTAGTTACTTATAAACATCCTAAAGCACTCAAATGAATGAATTCTGTCTCCTAGCTGAGAACTTAATCCAAGACATAAGACAGGAGAGGTTTCAGTACCTACTGGAAGTCCCAGGATCACATTTGAAGACGGAAGGCCAAACCGAAATTTCTTTGTGTCGTGGCTGATTTCCTGTAAACAAACAAACAAACTCATGAAATAAACAGAAACGAAGAAAAAAACATAAAGTCAACAGTTACCTGCTTTCAAAGAAAAACTGACAAACTAAGCTTACTAAATTAAGACCAGCTGGTCTGAAGTACAGTTGACCTTGATTGTCCATTTACTGAAATGCAGAATGTTTGAAGCTAGAACAGGATGAGACATCACTGAACCCTGCAGAGTCAATTAAATATGGCCGACAGAAAACATGTTCATCAACTAGAATCTAATCATGAGCAGATTGATGTGTAGTTTGTTTGAACTGAACCTGGAACAAGAAAAACCTGACAGTATCTTCTTTGAGGAACAGGTTTATAAATGTGAGATTCAACAATTGTAAGGGTCAGTTCTTAATAACAATTTCATTCTTCATGTCTGTAACTTTTATGACAATACTTTGAACTAAAAATGAATGAACTAATTTGTTGAAGTCACATGAAATGCTCATAATCATCAATACCATAGTGTATGACACAAACATGTATATCAATACATTGAGATCTCATTTAGTGAGCTAAGTTAGACATTGATAGTTTAGAATAGAATAGAATAGTATAGTATAGTATAGTATAGTATAGTATAGTATAGTATAGTATAGTATAGTATAGTATAGAATAGAATAGAATAGAATAGTATAGTATAGTATAGTATAGTATAGTATAGTATAGTATAGTATAGTATAGTATAGTATAGAATAGAATAGAATAGAAAAGTATAGTGTAGTATAGTACAGTGTAGTATACCATAGAATAGAATAGTAATGTGTAGTATGGTATAGTTTAGTATACTGTAAAGTAGTAAAGTATAGTTTAGTATAGTGTAATGTAGTATAGTTTAATGTAGTATAGTTCAATATAGCATAATGTAGTATAGTTTAGTATAGTGTAGTAGAGTACAGTACAGGTTAATATAGTATAATAGAGTACAGTATAGAATAGTTTAGTATAATATAGTATAGTAAAGATAGTGCAGTAGAGTACATACTCTACTATAATATAGTAGAGTATGGATAGTATAGTACAGTACAGCACAGTAGAGTATAGTAAAGATATTATAGTATAGTATACAATGTTACAATGTCATTTAGTAGAGGCTTTTATCCAAAGCAACGTACATACAAGAACAAGAACAACACAAGCAAATATCTAGACAAGAGGAAACAAGATCAGTAAGAGTAACAAAGTGCTTCAAGTCAATTTGGGTGCAGGTACTGCCAAGCAGTGTAAAGGCAATGCACAAAGTAAATAAGGAATTTTATTATTATTATTTTTTTTTAAATAAGGAACATCTACAATGAAGCAACCAAACCATTTAAGACCTTCCATTATCATCATCAACAATTAACATCACCACAAAGTACCAAAGTACCAAGTGCTGGGTCACTTAAGAGCTGAACACAGATTCCCAGAGTAGAGCAGGACAGTGTGAGTCAACTGGAAGACATGATCTGCCACTGGGGACAACAGTGGAGAACAGTCTAGCTAAGTGCATAGTGCTTCCTAAAGAGCTGGGTCTTTAGCTGTCTTTTGAAAGTAGAGAGGGACTCTGTTAAGATATTGTAGTATAGTTTAGTGTAGTGTAGTTTAGTATAGTATACCCAGTAGCGTAGTATAGTAAAGATAGTATATTGTAGTGTATTGCAGTGCATTATAGTATATCATAGTATATTACAGTATAGTATATTATAGTATAGTATAACGTATAGTATAGTATGGCATAGTATAGTATAGTATAGTTTAGTGGGCGGCTGTGGCTCAGTGGGTACAGTCGGTTGTCTATCAATCGGCAGGTTGGCGATTCGATCCAAGCTCCCGCAGTTAGATGCCGGAGTCTCCTTGAGCAAGACATTATACCCTAAATTGCTCCCTCTGTAGTTCAGAGGTGTGAATGTGTATGAATGAGCTCAGCTAATACTGATGGTCCCTACAGTATAGCAGCTGCCACCATCAGTGAGTGAATGTGGTGTGAATGGGTGAATGTGACGAGTAGTGTGTTAAAGCACTTTGAGTAGTCAGACAGACTACAAAAGTGCTATAGAAGTACAAGTCCATTTACCATTACCATTTATAATACAGTAGAGTGTAGTAGAGTGTAGTAGAGTGTAGTAGAGTAGAGAAGAGTAGAGAAGAGTAGAGTAGAGTACATTGTAGTACAGTACAGTACAGTACAGTACAGTGGTATAGTGTAGTATCAAGTATAGTAATCTTTTGTATAATGGTCTGAAAGTGTCAGTGTGTAAATCTGTCTCTGTCCTGTGTGTGTCCTCATGCTGTGTACCTGTTTGTTTATGAGGGGGAGAGGATATTTGGCTGTAGGGTCCTGCAGAGTCACAGGCAGCTTCTTCTTCTTCTCTCCTGTAGAGCCTCGGAGCAGGAAGTACAGTGCTGACACAACCACCACAGAAGCAGCTCCCACCACCGGAATCAGCTGTTAACACAGAGACCACATGCAGCATGGACACTAATGCATTATCAGTGAGTTATAATACATTTAAATAAAATGTATTCATTTTCACTGTGCAAGCGCAAATTAAGAGAAAAAATGTGATTTGAAATTAAAGTGAAAGTTAATTCTTACCAAGCTCTGATCCATGGTTCTAACATGTACAAATGCCTCTTGATTTCCTTCTCCTGCAACAACCTCAGAGACCAGAGTCCACACACAGTCCCTCTCTCTCTCTCTCTCTCTCACTCACTCACTCTCTCTGTCTCCTACACACACACACACACACTCACACAAAGGGCCTCAGATTGGGGTGTGGCCAACAGCTAGGGGAAAGGGGATCCTGGGTCCGAAGCACCAATAGAAAGACAGCTCCGTGCATGACACTATATAGTGCAGAGGTACTGACATCACACCACTGAGGGGAGGGGAGATACAACAGCACACTGATTACACAACCAAGCCTGGAGCTGCCGGGATCCTTCAAGAAACACAAGTTCATGAAGATAAATACTGGAAACAGCTTCATCAAAGCAGGACATATGAAAAGAGTTTTAATCAAACTGTATTATTAAAAACTTTAAGTTACAGACAACTTTAACAGCCCTGAGGGAGAAAAGAGGACAAAAAAAATCTAAAAGAGATGACATATTTATGCAAATATGTAATTTACACTTCAGCAGGGTGTTTCACCGTTAACCTTTTATACAAGTATCACTTCAAGCTCCTGTGAAGAACTTATAGTTTGCACAGTTTTTGCTCCCCCCTGTGGACAAAGTCAATCAAACAATCAATCAATCTTTATTTATAAAGCACCAAATCCCAACAAATGTTCTCCTCAGACTCTTTCAAACAGAGCAGGTCTAGACCGTACTCTATGTTCTATTATTAACAAAGACCCAACATCAAGACAGGATAAGATCCAGTCCCATCTTCCAGACAGGACTCAGTCTGATCTCATCTTAATCCACCATGAGCAGAGCACTTTGCAGCATTTAGCAAGTTACAGTGACAAGGACAAACTTCCTTTAACAGACAGAAACCTCCAGCAGGACCAGACTCATGTTAGACACACATCTGCTGAGACCGTGTTGGAGAGAGGGGTAGAGGGAGATGACCGCACCGTTGCATATGGTGCCATTCCCTCCTCTTTCTGTCTTTTCCCCCCTCTTGAGCAAACACATTCAACAACACTCTGGCACACAACCTCCCCTCTACCTCCGGCCCTCCCACTGCAGAGTCAAGTCCTGAACGTCGGCCAAACACACATGCAGTGTCATCAAGGGAGTCAAGACCTGCTGTGATGTTAGAGTCTGTTCATCTTATAAAGCTGTGTATGTTCCTGAGCATGTCTTCTCTCATGCATCTACAGAGTCTCAAAATGAATTCTTAAAGTATCAAAAACATTCCTGTTTGTGTTCAGTGTGTGACAGCAAACAGGGGAGATGTGTGCTCCAGCTGTTACTGAATGTGTGTTTAGAAATCTGTGCTTAATCAGGAGCTTCTGTGACAAACAAGTCCCTCTTACAGAGACCATTTTTTATTATGAAAAAAAGAGTTTTAAAGAGCTAGGACTCCAGAGTTCAGGGAGGGGAGAGTTACAGCTACACTCTGACAGACGAGTAACGATGAAGGCCTTCAACACATCACAACGTAAGACTTCAACATATAATCAATCAATCTTTATTTATAAAGCACCAAATGCCAACAAATGTTCTCCTCAGACTCTTTCAAACAGAGCAGGTCTAGACCCTACTCTGTGTTCTATTATTAACAAAGACCCAACATCAAGACAGGATCAGATCCAGTCCCATCTTACACACAGGACTCAGTCTGATCTCATCTTAATCCACCATGAACAGAGCACTTTGCAGCATTTAGCAAGTTACAGTGGCAAGGACAAACTTCCTTTAACAGGCAGAAACCTCCAGCAGGACCAGACTCATGTTAGACACACATCTGCTGAGACCGTGTTGGAGAGAGGGATAGAGGGAGATGAAGTGTTACCTTATAGCTCTTGTCTTGCCTGCACATGTCCGAGTCGTGTTTTCAGATGGAAAATCTCATTCTGCCTAGTTTTAAAGTCAAACACATCAGTCACTGTTTATGTTTATTTCTTCATTAACGAATGTCTGTGTTTTAATGATCAGTCTTCTCATTGGTGGTCTTGTTTGCTTCTGTAGGACATATAGAAGCATCATTGTGAATTTCATTACTTCACAACCAGCTAAACACTCCTCACAGAAGCATCAAGTGTTGCCACATTAAAATACCTGATATACACTACCAGTTAAAAGTCTGGAAACACCTTCTCATTCAAGGGTTTGTATTTATTGTAATGATTGTAAACACTGTAGATTAATACTGAAGACATCAAAACTATGAAAGAACATATATGGAATTATTGAATGAACCAAAAAGTGTTAAACAAAGCAGAATCTGTTTTATATTTTAGATTCTGTAAAGTAGCCCCCTTTTTCCTTCATGACAGCTTTGCACACTCTTGGTATTCTCTCAGTCTGCTTCATGAAGTGGTCTCCTGGAATGGTTTCTAATGAACATGAGCCTTGTGAAGAGTTCATTTGTAGAATGACTTGCCTTCTTAATGTGTTTGAGACCATCAGTTGTGTTGTTCAGAGGTGTGTCCAAACGTATGACATCGTAGTGTACTGTGTAAGAAAGGATTTTTAAAAGTTAAGAGGAGGGGCTGCTTCTGTAAGATGATGTCAAATTGAGATATCTGATCCCCAACTGGGAGCAGAAGTATTTTTGCAGATGCAATGGCATGAATAATACACAATAAGAAAAGATGATGGGGTAGCTCGGCTAGCTTAGATCACAGAAACTTTGATTCGGTTAAAAAGAAAATACACCTTCATTTGTGGTAACGAAGAAAGTGCTCTGAGGGGCTCTGAGGGGCTACTGGCACAGTGCTTTGAGACAGGGGTTCCCAAAGTGGGGGTCGGGACCCCCTGGGGGCACTAATGGGGGTCGCGAGATGACTTCTGGAATGTTTTTATTCTTTTTAAGAAGTCCAAAAGTGCATATTTTACCCATCATTGAAAAAAAATATTGACAAAAATAGAAGTTTGGTTGAATAAAAACATTTTTTTTCATGAGTTTTCTGCCTTTCTTTGTTGCCAGATGACTCCTGAGGTTATAGTTAATTAACAAAAGCACAGGGAACACATCAATGTGCACGCTGGCTAATTTTCTGCAGACCAGCTCAATGAAGTATGAAGCAACATTTAATCACTTTGGAGGACTGTTGGTCGTGGGTCTTTGGCACCTACAGTTTGTTTTGGGGTCTTGTCTGAAAAGTTTGGGATCCCCTGCTTTAAATACAAGCTTAAACTGTAATGCTAACTATCACAGTGAAAGAGTCTCTGATTAGCACTTCACACAGAGTACATCTGGGGATTATGTTCCTAGTTGTTGTACTAAACCAGGAATAAATAAGATGTTAAACTGATGATGGCACACTGAAAAGTTCAAAATGTCCTCCATCTAATAGAAAAATGATTCACCCAAGATGTATCATCAGTCCTCAGTTCTCTTGCTGCTGGATCTGTCTGCTGCTTTTGACACAGTAAACCACCAAATCCTCCTCTCTACACTCTCCTCACTTGGTATCTCAGGGTCTGCCCTCCAGTGGTTCAAGTCCTACCTCACAGGGAGATCTTTTAGAGTATCATGGAGAGGAGAAGTGTCCAATATGCATGGCTTATCAACAGGGGTACCTCAAGGGTCAGTGCTTGGTCCCCTCCTGTTCTCAATTTACACCACATCACTTGGTGCAGTGATCCGCTCCCATGGCTTTTCCTATCACTGCTATGCAGATGATACACAGCTGTTCCTATCTTTCCCACCTGACGACACAACTGTCTCAGCTCGGATCTCATCCTGCCTTGCTGACATTTCTAATGAGGGAACGTCACCTACAGCTCAACCTGTCCAAGACTGAGCTAATTATCATTCCAGCCAGTCCTACTATGGACCCACAGATCAATATCCAGTTTGGATCTCAAAACCTCATGCCCACTAAGTCTGCCCGAAATCTGGGTGTCATGATCGATGACCAGCTAACCTTCAAGGTTCATGTTGCCTCGATTGCTCGGTCCTGCCGTTTTTCCCTCTATAACATCAAGAGGATCAGACCCTACCTGACAGAACACGCAACACAGCTCCTGGTTCAAGCTCTTGTAATGTCACGCATTGACTACTGCAACTCTCTACTGGCAGGCCTCCCTGCATGCACAGTTAAACCTCTGCAAATGATCCAGAACACAGCAGCACGTCTGTTCTTCAACCAGCCTAAGACAGCTCATGTCACTCCCCTGCTCATCTCACTACACTGGCTTCCAGTTGCAGCTCGCATCAGATACAAAACTCTAATCATGACTTACAAAGCAGTCACCAAAACCGCTCCAGTTTACCTGGAACCCCTCATCCAGGTCTACTGACCTTCTCGCCCGCTACGCTCAGCCTCTGAAAAGCGCCTAGTGCTTCCAGCACACAAGGCCTCAAAATCAAAATCACTAGCTGGACTCTTCTCTTCTGTTGTCCCTAAATGGTGGAATGAATTGGCCAACTCCATTCGATCTGCAGAGTCCCTCTCTACTTTCAAAAGACAGCTAAAGACCCAGCTCTTTAAGAAGCACTATGCACTTAGCTAGACTGTTCTCCACTGTTGTCCCCAGTGGCAGATCATGTCTTCCAGCTACAGTTGACTCACACTGTCCTGCTCTACTCTGGGAATCTGTGTTCAGCTCTTGAGTGACCCAGCACTTGGTACTTTGGTCATTATTGTGGTGATGTTAATTGTTGATGATGATAATGGAAGGTCTTAAATTGGTTGGTTGCTTCATTGTAGATGTTCCTTATTAAAAAAAAAAAATAAAATTCCTTACTTATTTTTGTGCATTGCCTTTACACTGCTTGGCAGTACCAGCACCCAAATGGACTTGAAGCACTTTATCCTTGTACAGTCTGAAGACTTATATTAAATGTAGAGATATTTTAGTATAAACAAAACTAGCTGTGACAAACACACATCTCCATGCTGTTCAATCATTTATCTAAAATAAAATGTTTGATTATTTTGTTTACTGTAAATCACGCCATTCATTCAATTTCTAATGCATCCAGTCTTAACCCTGTAAAGCCTGAACCATCAAATAATTACCAGAAAATTCTAATTATTGGAAAACAGAGTGTTTATTAGAACTTCTGATGAATAAAAGAAAGACATTTTTGATTTGATTTGATTTGATTTGATGTCTTTATTTCGAACATGTAAAAGTAAAATAGAAACAAAAACAAAAAAACATACAAGTAGAAAAGAAGAAATAGTTATACAAATATAAAAGAAAAAAAAGAAATAGTTATACAAATATAAAAGAAAAAAAAGAAATAGTTATACAAATATAAAAGAAAAAAAAGAAATAGTTATACAAAAGAAACAAAATCAATCAGTTCTATAAGCAAGCAATGAAACATTTTACTTTACATGTGTGAAAAGGAGTAGGATGAAATAGAAATGAAATAGTAATTTGCCTGTATGATTTTTAATAGTATCATATTTGATACATCAAGCATTTTAAAGGTGCTGTGAGGAACTTTTGTTTTGTATCAATTCTGGCGCCCCCCTTGTCAACAAATGGATATCCTCTTATCTCTTGTCCTATACATGCAAAAGTAGTGTTTTCAACAAAAGCCTCATCCTGTTGTGTTCAACAGTCAACTTTGTCAGGGAATGTGATTATTTTCCATGAAAACAGTCAAATAAAGGGTGGTTCTGAAGCAAGATGTCCATCATCTGGTCTGGCACCTACCCCCTCAGGGCTGTTTCAGGCATTAAAAATTACAACAGAGAAGGTGTCAGTGTTGCTGCTGATGGACTTCTTTGCTATTGAAGGTTATAAAGAGGCATCAGTATCATTTTCAGTCTGTTTCTCAGCCAGTTCAAAACTCCTCATAGTGCCTTTAAGCAATTATTGCCCACATTTTTAATTTTTTAAACAAACAAACAAAATAATATAATTAACATTTTTAATCCACTTAACTTTGAGTTCCCTTCAAAAAATGTTTTTCCAATATTGCACGACAACGCCATCCATATTCTGTTTCTGCTACAATAAAGCTATCACGCAGCAATGACAAACCCACCAAAGGAACCTGCAGTATGGAAGAGCATGGTTTCAGATAGTTTGGTTCATTCTTTGGTTCACAATCTCTTTATTTTGCATTGTGGTGGGCCTGAAAACAGCGTCTGTCCTTGTTCAGGCAGAGATGGACCTTACATTTCCCACAGAGAAGTGATTGTCTGTGCAGTGTTTGCATCTCTGTCTGGTTTCCCATGTTGGTAATGATCAATGCAATTCTTTCTCACATTAGGAGGCACACCAGAGGTTGGCCTTTTGCGGGTGGGAGGTGTTCCTCCTGCTTCTGGAGAGGATTGTGATCTGCTGGACTCGATTTTGCCCTTTCCTGCACTTGTGAGAGCGGTGCCAACAGCAGCTTGAAACCTTCGTGGGGCATTTTTTGCCATCTAAAAATAAACAACATAGAAAAACTAATTGATTGAACATTTCTTCACTGAACTGTTCAGTTTTTTAGAGTAAATCAATGAGAAAAAGACAATTATTTACATCGAAACAAACAAGAAATTGTACAGTGACATTGGATAGAATTGGTGAAATTATTATTGGTTAAAAAAGTTAAACTTAATGAAGACTAAATAACTGAAGTTATTAAGTTATTGATGAAGGAAGATAGACTAATAATGCAAACAAAGAAATAATTAAACAAACAGAAAAAAATATATGTATATATATATGTATATATATTTATATTCAAGGTAAAAAACTAATTAAAAAATTGTATAACTATTTTGGATAAAACTGTTGAAATCATTATTGGTAAAAAACAAGTAAAATTAAAACATATTGAAGAGTAAATAATTACAGTTACTAAGTAATTAATAAGGGGCTGCACGGTGGTGCAGTGGGTAGCTCTGTTGCCTCACAGCTAGAAGGTTCCTGGTTCAAATCCCCGGCCGGGGGGGTGCCTCTCTGTGTGGAGTTTGCATGTTCTCCCCGTGCATGCGTGGGTTCTCTCCGGGTTCTCCGGCTTCCTCCCACAATCCAAAAACATGCTCAGGTTGATTGATCACTCTAAATTGCCCCGTAGGTGTGAGTGTGTGCATGAATGGTTGTCTGTCTCTCTGTGTTAGCCCTGTGATAGGTTGGCGACCTGTCCAGGGTGTACCATGCCTTCCGCCCGAAGCCAGTTGGGATTGGCTCCAGCCCCCCATGACCCCTAACGGGATAAGCGGTCAAGATAATGGATGGATGAAGTAATTAATAAAAGAACATAAACAAACAATCAAATAAAACAAATAAATAAAATACAAAATATATAAATAAAATAAATAAATAGAAGAGACAGAAAGACTACTATTTAAAACATTCAACTAGTCATTAATCATCATGATACAGGAGGTTGCATATAAAAATATCTCAATTTCTCCTCTAAATATACCTACACTTGATACCTTTTCAACAAGACTTGACTTTAAATGAAGTTATGAAATATAAGTTTTACATTGCATTAATCCAGTAACTATATCAGTTGTAGTTTCAGTAATACATTGAAGGTTTTTCTTACCTTAACTTTTTCAAAATTGGCAAAAATATCCATGAAAATCTTCACTTGTTGTGAGTCTCTGATCCACAGCTGCCATTTTGGATGTCTCAAGTGAGTGAAGGCTTTCTGGTGCATAAACTACTGACCCCTGGTGGATTATCAGTGCACTGCATGTATCTGATTGTATACATGAGGTTTTTCATATATTACACTGATGATGTAGAGGTCTCAAAAACTCATGTATAGAATAAGATCAGGTAACAGTAAGAGGGACACATTGACGACCAGTGCATTTATTTCATCTTTGTAGGTTTTTATTATAAAATCAATTATTAAATCTGAACCATGACCATCATGAATAAATATTCATTATGGATATGAACAAACCAAAGTATTTTAACCTTGATCTGCCTTCAGCACTTCAGGGTTTACAAATTAAGCATGTCTGGAAACCTGAATGCATCCACTTTGTGTACTTTATGAAGCAATGTTTGATGCATTTTTCCTTTCAGATAATCAAGACAATAAATAAATAAATCTGTACTCATAACTTCTATTTATAATTCATCCCACAGACATCAGTAAGAGGCCTTCTTCAGTGGGTTACAGTCCACTTCCTGAGGACTCCCCGATGTAGTCTTCATCATCCAGTCCCATGTCTGTGTGAGATCTGGGATCATCTGACGTCTCCTGGGGGGAAAGGGCTCTGCTGCTGGACTGCTGCACGACTGAGAAAAACAGAGCAGCGTGACATTATAAAATACATACTGTCCAAAGAGCTGGACTCAAAGTCAGCCAGGAGATAAGATTTATCCCTGTTATACTTCTAACACCGTACATAAGACTTCTACAGCTCAAACACCGGACGCTGAAACACGTTTACCCACACTTCATCTGAAACATGGGTCTGAAATGTAGGACTAGTTTAGTTTACAAGTCCAGAACTGTCGTGATACAAAATAAATCTGAGACACACATGAAGACTTTTAGTGACAGTTTACCAAACAGTGACTCCCTGTCTCTTAGTGAGAGTGCTGCAGTCTGTTCCCTGTGCTTTATATTTCCTGAACTTGTATTTCAGATAACAAAAGAACTCAATGATTGATCTTGCTGAGACTGTGTCTCTAACTGGTGTGCTGTAACTCATATTCACCACATGTGAATGGACAAATGTCCAAGACATGTATATCTAACACAGGTTCACCTCAAGGTTGTGTGCTGTCACCATTGTTGTTCATCATGAACACTGACAGCTGCAGGTCTTTGCATGAGAACAGGTCCCTTGTTAAGTTTCCTGATGACTCCCATCATTTTGGGAATGGATCTCAGAACTGGGCAGGGTGGCAGCTTTTGAGAGAATATCCTACAGTCTAATACAGGGGTGTCCAAACTTTTTTCAAAGAGGGCCACATATGATGTTGTCAGAATACCTCAGGGCCAGTGGCTCCTACTGAGACTTAGGAATCCTAAAAGTTAGATATGAAGTATCTATTTAATAACAATTATTTTAAATGTTTTCTCAATAAAACAGTAACTAGGAAGTACCATGTAAAGATTAGCAAATGTAAACTTCTTCTGGGGGAAAATGTTTTTCATTAGGGTCGGGCAATGTGGGAAAAATATTGTATCATTATTTTTCTATGGAAGGATCACGATCTGGATTTCATCACACTTCTTTTTCATGTTGTTTTTAAGACTTTTCTGACCAGCAGACAACATTTGAAGAACAATGTAATTATTTTCCTGAGTTCTGAACATTTTAATGCACCTAATTTTGCCTTTTCTGCACAATTTCATAATTTTGATCTTGTCTTGTGTCCTCTTTTGTGTCTTCTGAACTTTTAGTGTTCATCAAGAACATTTTCACATCATGATAAAAACATTAATTTGAAAACCTGTCAGCTTTAAGAGTTCTTGTGTTTCTTCTTTATTGCCGTCTTGAAGAATTCCCAGAGCTTTGGTTTTAGACAGGTAGTCCATATGAAGCTTTTTGAGACCTTCCTGGATTGACTTTAGTTTTGTTTGTGCGCTTGAAAGAAACTGCAAATGTACAGATGATTCAGAAGGTGATTAAGTTATGTGCTATTAATAACACAATTTAAGATGGAAGCTTGGGGCCATAAATAAATGGACCTTGGGCCGCAATTGGCCCCCGGGACGTACTTTGGACATGCCTGGTCTAATAAATGAGGTAGGAAAATATAATGATAAATGGGGAAAGTTTCTGCGGTTTCACTCACCACAGGGGAACCTTCTGGGCACCAGCTGATTGTTTTTTTTGAATGCCAGACTATATAATGTGTACATTGTACAACAAGTTGTTTGTATTTGTAAAAATATTAAGACATTTACTTTGCGGTGTGGTTGTTGGGGCTCTGAACTGAATGCAGGAGGTGTGACGATGGTGCGTTGAAAGGAAGCAGTGTGGACACTGTTGGACGAACATTGATTAAATATCTATTAGTGAAGTATGGGTAGAGGGCATGTGACAGTGGTACATTGGACATCTTGTTAACTTGTTCAAAATGTCTTGTTAATACTGGTATTTTGTCATTCTCATTATTTGTGCATTATTTTATTATTGTTATTTTTTCTTTATTGTCTGATACAGTATTTTTCTTCTCTGTTTGTTGTTTTGTCTGTTTGTTTTTTATTATTTTTCATGCCAGTCAAAGTCACACAATTCATCGTGATTTTTATTTTTTTTTCACTCTTCGGCTCGGCACTATTTTGTCCTGTATGTTGTTGATATGTGTTGTTAAAAATTCAAAATCCAATAAACTTGAGTCATAAAAAAGTTTCCTGATGACTCTGTCCTCTTGTCGCTGCTCCATGGTTCAGAGTCTGACCATGGTCCTGCTTTACTTGACTTTGTTACATGGGGCGATGAAAGCTACCTCCACCTTCATGTCTCCAAAACTGAGGATATGGTTATTGATTTCAGACACAATATTGAGCACACAGTTAGTGTTGTTGTATCTTGACCGCCCATGATGTGTAGATGCAGAAGGAATCTTCGTGACACTGGCTTGCTTGCATAGTAATACGTTTATTACAAGAAAACAATACCAGTATCGAACAAGCACCCGGAATGCTTGGGAGAACAGCTCTGCAAATCTGCTGACTCCCAGAATGCTGTTGACCAGCACCTTTTATAGGTCTTTGAGCCAATGACATAGCCTACTGCAAAGCCCAAACTTGTCCATGCATGTCACTAAATTGGAAGGGGGTCTCAACCAAAATTCCTTGAATGTCTGGGGCAACATAGGTTTCTCTTTGACTTGTTTTACGTCAGTTACTTATTAACTATCAGATACTTCAGTGTCATTCACGATGAACATGTACAGACTGTCGAGTCACACAAACATCTTGGAACTGTGTTTGATTCTAAATTGAAGTTTGATGTCAACATGGAGTCTATCGTCAAAAGAAACCAGCAGAAGATTTACCTGTTGAGGACGCTGAACTCTTTTAATGTGAGTGAGAGGATTTTTAGTGACTTTTATTGTTCTTTTATTGAAAGTCTTTTAGCCTTTTCTTTTATCTGCTGGTTCAATGGCTTACACATTAAGAGAAGAACAGCCTGCAGAGCATTGTAAACGTCTGCTCCAGGATCACGGGAATCAAACAAAGAGGCTTGTGTTCCCTCTGAGAGAATCAGGGGGTGAAGAAAACGAAAACATTATCGGCCAGCCATTACAGTTGAGGCCAAACTCATTAGCCCCCCTTGTGAAATCAGATAAAACCATTGATTTCTCCATGAAAATGACCATTAAAAACAAGTGTTTAGAGTTTATTTGTTTCCAAAATAACTAAGTCAAAATGTTCACTATGTTTGATTAGGATATTATATTGATGCAATGAATTGAAACAAGAAAAGGTAAAAATGACACGTCCAAAATTATTAGCCCCCTGGCCTTAAGTAGTCAATAGTGCACCCTTTCTGAGCCACACCTGACAACAACCTCTTCAAATAGTTCTTTACAAGGTTGGCACATGTCTCTGGAGGGATTTTGGCCCATTCTTCCAATGCAAACTGTTCCAGCTGGTCCAAAGCACATGGTTTCTGAGCATGGACATTCACTTTGAGCACCCGCCACAGATTCTCAGGATTGAGATCTGGGCTCTGTGCAGGCCACTCCAGGACCTTGGTTTAGGTGTCCTTTAAGAACCAATGGACCAATTTTGACGTATGCTTTGGATCATTGTCTTGTTGGAAGACCCAGTGATGACCTAAGCCTAGACTATACAAATAAAGATTGATTGATTGATTGATTGATTGATTGATTGATTGATTGATTGATTGATTGATTGATTGATTGATTGATTGATTGATTGATTGATTGATTGATTGAACATCATGGGTTACACAGAGTCACATCAGCATCACCAAAGTGTTGTGAATGGACTCTCCATTGCTCTTTAATACCTCATGCTAAACACTGAAGACTTCTGATTGTCTGTAGACAAATGTTTTATTTTGTAGAGATATTTTCAAACCCATGAAGGAGCTTTTGTTTCATCAATGAGTAGATATTTTACTCATATTATTTAACTGTGTCACTCAGTTTCTCCAAGCTGCCACCAGAGGGCGCCTCGTACCCACACAAACACACCACTGCCTCTCACTGAGTCAGTTTTTTTCCACTCACATCAAAAGTTAAAGTTGTTTTAATATAGCAAAGGTTGAGTTGAGTGACATTTTAGTGAATGTATATTCTTTAAACGACAATAAGACTCTTTGTAATAAATGCTGATGTTGGTGTTTAAAGTTAGCAGGACGACAGACTTCTGTTTGAGTGAAAGTTACATCTTGATTATTGCGTTATTCTTTGATCCACAGTAACTGAAGGAACATGAGTGAGCGTTGAAGGGTTAACTCGTGCCATGTTTGTGTTTCCACATTAGCTGTGTGTCCATAACACAGGGCATGTTGCTGCATCATGTGATATTAATCTTTGCCTGCTGGATGTCCCTTGTGTTATGTTCACTGGCGCTCTGACAGGCTAGTAAAAGAGAACACTGATGTTTGTTTGATGGCTGATATTTTTACTTACACCCCTGCTTTTGTTGTAAGTGCATATTCCATGCTCCTGTTCTCTCTCTGTCTGCAGAGGTAGTGTTTGGTAACAGCTGATTTCACCAACTTCATGTTTTGAGATGTTTAGAGATGCTCACACATTTTACAGTGTTTCTCACATAAAGTTGATGTAGTGAAGTGGTTGTATTTGGGTAGGATTAGTAAAAGATCAAAGTGCTTGTTTAAATATACCCTGTGACATGAGAGGTAACTGTGGCGTTAGGATCCTGACAGCAGTCTGTGGCAGAAAGCCCTGAGGACAAATCTCTCCCGTGGGTGTTGAAAGCTGCGGCATCACCACCCAAAGAGAACCGGTGTGGTGAGGGTGAACCATAGGGGTGAACCCGAGAGCAAAGGACTACGACAACTGGCTTTCACAGTCTGAGCTCAGGAAGTTCACAGTCTCAGAAAAGGCTTCTAAAGTTATCACAAAAGAGAAGAACATGTGTAATAAAAAAGAAAGAATGGTGTAAGTGTTAAAGAGAGTTTATGGACGAAGAAACCGTTTTTTCTTGGGCAGGCACACACACACACACACACACACACACACACACACACACACACACACACACACACACACACACACACACAGCAGAATCAACCTGTTCCCCAGGTTGTCTAGAGTCAGCATGGCAGCAGGTTTTCAAGGGTTCAAGACGTGCAGCACCACCCTGAACACACAATGCACCAAGTGGACATAGGAAATTCTTCTCTATCATCAAGTGTTTACTTTGCATGTGTGTGCATGCTTGTGTGCGTGTCCGTGCATGTGTGTGTGTAACAGTGATTCCTATTCCTTGTGCCATACTTGATAAAAATGGTGATTTTCAGTGACAGACTTTCAAACAGTAGTCCCAAATTAGTTCAATCTAGTTAAACATGTCAGTACATCATGCAAGAGTCAAATAAGAGGATTAATACTGCTCTCTGGAGAGTAACCTGGAATAACAACTAGGAACAGGACAAATAGCTTACTTTGCATAGTGAAAAGTTAACCTAATTCATCCTCTTCTTGACTCAAAAAAGCCGTGGCAGAGATTGGCCGGTGTTTTGGTTTAAACTGCGACCCTGTTAACTGCAGACTTTCAGCCGGATGCATCCCTCATAAACGTCTTTAGACCATCATTAAATATCTGATGAGGATATTTTGAAATCTTAATAAAAACTAAACTAGTTTGCATTCCCAGGAACTCCCTCTGTGTTTCAACAGCTGTGTAAACTCCACAAACACTGACACGTTCAGCTGAAGGTCTCCACTTTGCAGGGTCACTTTTAAAACCGGAACACCGGGAGAGACGCATTCACGGTGGGCTGAGAGAAGACTACTGTTACAAGCTGCTAAATCAAGAGAATCACAGCTTCTTCTTTTGAAAAGTACACACACATACAAAAAAGATAGAACAAATAAAAACTAATGAAAGAAAGAGAAATCAAGTGAATCACAGATGTGTGTGATGTTATTGTGGACGGAGGGTGGAATAAAAACACTGAGGTTAATCTACCAATCAGACACGTTCAGCATTGCAGGCCCCGCCCCCCGAAAGTCCCGGGACCTTTGAAAAGTACTAGCCCCCAAGCAGGGGCTTTTTAGGGGGGGATTATCTACCCCTGAACTAAATTCAGACCCTGGGTCCACCAGTTGAAATGCACATAGTTCAGGGGTAAAGTTCCTCTGGTTGAAAAACGCCTTATGGCGAAAGGATTCACATGTTTTGTATTTTTGGGCTGATTCACTAAAAGTGTTAAAGATCAACCTAAACACTCTCTTTGGCTTTAGCAAAACACCGTCCAGAAAACTCTAAAGAGGTCACCGAATCCACCAAAGAAATATTTGATTAGCTGGTAAGTAGATTTCTTTGCACTTGGACTAGACAAGACGAGTCTCAGCGTCCAATCATTGATTTCCGCTGGTTCTATACTTTGCTTACAGATGTGAGTCACATCACTCTTCTTCTGTAACTCCCCTCAAAAAGATCTGGTAATTGAAATGCTAAATAATTCATCTCAGTTAGTCATCCAACAGAGAGCTGAACTTCTCTTTCTCTCGTGTTAGTGACTGAAGCTTTCCCTCTCTGTTGTATCAGCTGAAAGAAGAAACGAGGCGATAACACCCTCACTACTCTAAAGAGTGTGACAGAAGTGAGATTTCCCTCGTGGACAGGATTACACTTCTGTTCAGTGTACTTCTTACTCTGAAGGACTGTCTGTGGTCAGTGTTAGAACAATGCAGAGTCCCCTCACAGTCCTAGGTTTGGTTAAAGGCAGTACGGAGGAGGAGTCAGTCCCCTCTTAATGCCTCAGCTGAGCCTCCCATGTTGAATGTCCCACGGTCATTCTAAATGCCGGTGAGGCTCTCTGCTTTGTTGAGCCCATCTGTGCTCTTGGACTCAGCAGCTGAGTGTCAGGGCCGTGTTGAAGGACTCCGGGTGACTCAAGGTGAGGATAGTAACTTATTCTCTATCTTCACTTATGTAACGTTTTCCTGAACTCCAGAACGCTCAGCAGTTAGTGCCCTCTTGCTAAATCCTCCAACCTTAAGTCAACACATTAAAATGCACAAAGAGAAAGCAGGGAGTGGACCAAGCCGCCTACCAGGAGATGAAGGAGGTCGCTGGTTAGCTACCACGTCATGTTTGTGAGCTCTGAGGCAGTCTCTGTCCCTCTCTGCTGCTGTGACCTCTGGGTGATGAAGGTCTGCAGAATCAAAGATGATGGGTTCAGCATTTTACATTCAGTTTTGTAAATAATTTTTATGTATATATAAAAGATAATTTTGGACCTTTGGACAGCTTGAGAGAGTGAGGACATGTGGGGAGAGAGAGAGGAGGGGATGGAATAAACCAAATCCTGCCAGGACTGGGAATCGATCCTACAACTCGTGTTAGAGGACTGCAGCCTCTCTACATGGAGCACTTAGTTTACCAACTGAGCTAAACCAGCAGCCTGTATAGATTGATGATGAGTATCTTTTAAAAGTGTACTATTACAGGTTTAGAGCAGTTTAGAAATGTGTTGTGTAATGTAACAAAAACAAAACAAGATCTAGACTAGAATTTAAAATCCTTCTTCTGACCTACAAAGCTCTTAATGATCAGACACCTTCATATCTTAAAGAGCTCATAGAACCCTATTACCCCTTTAGAACACTACGCTCCCAACATGCAGGCCTGCTGGTCCTACCTAAAGTCTCTAAAAGTAGTATGGGAGGTAAAACCTCCAGTTATCAGGCCCCTCTCCTTTGGAATCATCTACCAGTCAGGGTCCGGGAGGCAGACACCCTCTCTACTTTTAAGAGTAGGCTTCAAACTTTCCTTTTTGATAAAGCTTATAGTTAGAGCTGGATCAGGCTTGGACCAGCTCTTAGTTATGCTGCTATAGGCTTAGACTGACACACTGGGATCCTATCTCACCCCCCTTCCCCCCAACCCCTTCATCACTTACTTTAACTCTCCCTGTCCCATTAAAGTTACTAACCATAGACCTTTCTGGAGTCCCTGAGCTCCCTTGTCTCGTAGGTTCCTCTGAGCTGCCGTAGACGTCCTCCTGCTGTGGACGTTCCAGACTCCAGCTGATACGGACGTGCTGGACTCCAGCGGCAACAGCTACTACTACTCGTCTCATCACTATCACCGCTCCCTCTCTCTCTTATTCTCCTCTATCCCTCTTTCCAGACCAAACTGGGTTGAGGCAGATGTGTGTCTAACATGAGTCTGGTTCTGCTCGAGGTTTCTGCCTGTTAAAGGAAGTTTGTCCTCTCCTCTGTAACTAGCTAAATACTGTGAGGTGCAATGCTCATGGTGGATTAAGGTGGGGTCAGACTGAGTCTTATCCTGTCTTGGTGTTGGGTCTCTGTTCATAATTTGACATAGAGTGGTCTAGACCTGCTCTGTTTGTAAAAGCGACTTGAGATAACGTTTGTTGTGATTTGGAGCTGTACAAATAAAGATTGATTGATTGATTAATTGATTGATTGATTGATTGATTGATTGATTGATTGATTGATTGATTGATTGATTGATTGATTGATTGATTGATTGATTGATTGATTGATTGATTGATTGAGTGGGTGTCTGGGTGTTTTTAAAAGTAAACTTAAGGCTTACCTTTTAATCTAGCTTTTAATGTGGAGTCATTTATGTTTTGCCTTGGACTGCATTATTATCTTAATAATTGCTTTAACATTTATTTAACTTATTTAATTAATTATTTATTTATTTATCTATATATTTCTTTCTTGTATTCATCTGATCTTGTTAACTCTACCTTATCTCTAACTTTCTTTCCACTCTTACTTATTGTATTAATTTCACTGTGATGATTTTGTTTTATTTTTAAATATTTTATTTATAATCATTCCTTTTATCATTCTACCATTGCTGCTGTTTTCTGTCTCTCTGTTCTTTAGTGAAAAGTTTGGGCTGCATGTTTTTATGTATGAAAGGTGTTATATAAATAAAGTTGAGTTGAGTTGCAATAAAAACACACACACACACATTCACACACACACCCTGAGTCGTACCTGTGTGGCTGATGAATGTCAGTGTAGCTCTGAAGCCACGATGTGTGACGCTGCTGTCTGACTCAAACTGCAGCACCATGACGCTGCTGTAGGACAGGACAGGAGGAGGAATGCTCCCACCACATAGCACCACTATTCAAAACAGGACAACATAACACTCCCATTGAGACCAACACTGCTCTATTTATTCATCTGAAACTCAGTCAACACAAACAGAAGATAGAGAAACTGGAGTTATTTCATGGTGCCACCCAGAGACTGATCCAACTCACCTATCTCCTCTGATCCCTCCACGTCTCCCAGCACAGTGAGGGAGTCATACAAGCACCTGTCGGACTCCTCCAGGTGAAAGTCATCAAAGTCAAGCTGAAAGACAGCACAGAGGATAGCTTTATATGACAGCTGTGTTTAAAAGTGTTCTTTGAATTCAGTGGATGATTTGAGATTCACCTTCACTATGTGACCCTGCGGTGCATGGACGACCCAACGCTGTGCACAGTCATTACTGTAGAACTGTGGGTAATTTGTGCTGTGGAGAGCAATCTGATCCTGGACTAAAACAACCATCCCACACCCTGATTACACAGACAGATAGACGGTTAGACACAAACACACAAACACACACACAGACACACACACACACACACACACACTCAGAGGGAGAGGGAGAGAGAGAGAGGATAATTACGAACATGCACTAAAAATATCAAGTTACAGAGGAAAGCCCGGTCAACACAAATACACACACTCATTATTTGTGTGTGTGTGTGTGTGTGTGGGTGTGTGTGTGTGTGTGTGTGTGTGAGAGTGTGTATGTGTGTGTATGTGTGGTTTGTGGTTGTCTTGTGCAGCTCATTATGGTGTCATGCGACTCCTGCCTGCACAACTTACAGGTTGTTTCAATATCCCCAATCAACAGAGGTAGCAGAGGCTGTGTGGGAGCCATGTATACAGTCTACATTCAGTTTGAGATATATATGTAAATGTGTGTGTGTGTGTGTGTGTGTGTGTGGGTGGGTGTGTGTGTGTGTGTGTGTGTGTGTGTATCTCATGTTATGTTTCCCACCTGTGTCAGAGTGTCCCTGGACAGCACGATGCCTGATGACAAAGCCGCTGCCTGCTTGGCTAATGTCAGAGGAAAAGAGAAGTGTTGCATTGTGGGAGTTATTCAGGAGCACTTGGCCGGGTAGAACACTTCCACAGAAAACTCCTTAAAGAAACAATAATTTCACATTGCGATTAATTACATTTAAATCACATGTTTAAAGTTCCATTACTTTGCATTCCACAGTTTTTAAGTCTGTAACATGGTAAAGCATTTACCTCTAACGTCCTGATAAGGGAGTCAAATGAATGCAATGAAACGCAGCTCAAACTTGAAGCACTTCAATGATATTTTGATTCTATTAGAAACAAAGTGCATGTTGCTTTTGACTTGTAAGCTGAGCTGTCTGAGAGTTTCTAACGATGTCAATTAAAAGCAATGTTGTGCTTTTTTTCTCATCACAGCAGCAGTAGAAGCAGATAGATGATGTGATGACTTGACAATTGTGTGCCAAAAGGGACAAATAATAATGCAATTTAAAAAAAACATGTTCATTTGGACTTTAATTACATCAGGATTAATTTGTTAATGCAGACCACAGTCTGTATAAATAATGGATGTAAAAACCGTGATGTCACCCATCTGTTTCTGAAGCGCTGTTTTGAGGCCAGTCGGCGGCGGCAGCCATATTGGAAATGTTGAACTCAACATAACTTCTGTCCAGCAAGTGTGATGTAAAGTGGCGGGCTTTGAGCCTCCTAGCCAACAGCTACAGTGTTCCCGCCTGTCAATCAAGTCAGCTGTGCCTCATAATGGAAAAATTCACCCCCCATACAGTGTGTGCTGATAGAGAAATGAGCTATCCAGACTACACTCGTCTTTTGAACCAGGCTGTAAACATGTTTATTTCTGCTGTAAAGATCGTCTTCTCTGAAATGGTGTGTATGTGGTTTCCTGTACTTCTGGAGCCAGCCTCAATAATCCACGATGAACTGCAGTTTTTAACACTTCTGCATTGGACTCATATTTTTAGACCAGAGGTTGCCGCTTGATGCAGACTCTTCTTGTTGTGTGTTGGGTGGTGAGGGCTGCTAGGGGCCAGGTGGTAGAGTAGGAAGCATTGTCGTTGTCACTCCCTGGCCTTCACTCTAAATGCTATGCTATGCTAATCATGACTTCTGTTTGTGTGCGTTTGAAACTCACCAACAGGCCGATGAGTCCCGACTGAAATAGAGAGCCGATCGTAGCGACAGTGAGAGTCCATCTCCAGATCAAACTGAACAAACTCCAGGAGAACGCTGTAACCTGGGGCGACACTGATACTCCAAACACACAGCCTGAGGACACACAGAACATCAGGCTTCTTTACACACGGAACATTGATTTATCTCCTGACTATAAAGAGCGTACACGCTGAATGTTTGTTTACATCGATTCTGGTCTGCACAGAAAGTGAGTGTCAATCAATCAATCAATCTTTATTTATAAAGCACCAAATCCCAACAAATGTTCTCCTCAGACTCTTTCCAAACAGAGCAGGTCTAGACTGTACTCTATGTTCTATTATTAACAAAGACCCAACATCAAGACAGGATCAGATCCAGTCCCATCTTCCAGACAGGACTCAGTCTGATGTCATCTTAATCCATCATGAGCAGAGCACTTTGCAGCATTTAGCAAGTTACAGTGGCAAGGACAAACTTCCTTTAACAGGCAGAAACCTCCAGCAGGACCAGACTCATGTTAGACACACATCTGCTGAGACCGTGTTTGGGTTGGAAAGTGTGTGAAAAGTTCTCTCTCAGTTACTAAATAATAATAAAATCACAGTTATTAATAATAATAATTGTTCTCTGTCCGAAGTGTCACTCACTGGTTGTTGTCATAGTGGTTACCATGAAGGGCGGGGTTTCTGATGACCCCCTCTCTGTCTGTTACTGGCCCATCTCTCACGCTGCAGAGATCTGACACACACACACACACACACACACACACACACACACACACACACACACACACACACACACACACACACACACACACACACACACACACACACACACAGCTAAGAACCTCAGAGACGCATTATGAAATAAAGATGAAAAGAGTTGCTGTGACTCACTGGATGTTCCCTGCTGCTGCTCATCAGCTGAAAGACACAAGGGAAATTATTAAAATATATATGAGAACAAGTTTATATTGATATACCAACATTATACCAACAAATAAAATATCAAAATATGAACGTGTCCTGTTACTATTTACCTGAAACTACACCAAAGGCAATGTAATATTGAAGACTGATAAGAACAGGGTGCAGCTTTTTGCATTTAAAGCAACATAAACAGAAAGAAATGATAGTGTGGATGGCATGTTGTTTACAGCTCTTTACTTTAGCACAAGTGCTAACGTGAGGTTTAGGGTTAAAATAAAGTTATAGACATCAATTCAAAAAGAGTCAAACAAACGAACAATCCTCTCTTGATGTTCTGGTGGAGAGAACCTGAGAGATCTGATCCTACCCTCGAGTCTCAGTTTGTGCTTCACCCAGGGCAGCAGCAGCCTGACATCAGTGAACAGCCCTGGAGATCCTCTCCTGGAGGGGGAGCGGCTTCTGTTGTTCTCCCAGCTCCGACCGCACCCCTTCCCCCAGGAAGTTACACCCAGCACCACCCAGTGACCGCTGCCCGAACTTGTCAGACATACCAGAGGACCTCCTGAGTCCCCCTGAAGAGAGGGTGAGGGAAACAACACAGAATAACCTTACTGAGAGGCTGGTTACTGAGAGGCTGGTTACTGGTCTTTTAATCTAAAGATGATAAAATACAGTTCATTTCATTTATAGTTCCCAGATATTGAGACATGATTGCTTCTGTAGGCTCAGACTGAACTAGAATGCTGAGTGTCAAATACAGTCCACTGATTCTGTTTCTACCTGGCAGGCATCTCTCCCTCCTCTCTCTGGCCCGGCACACAGGACTGTCATGGCCGTGAGAGGCCGTGCTGCTCTTTGGATGAGACCTGAACTTTTGACAGTCTGGAGGACGTGTTTACATTTAGCCGGGCCCAACAGGTCCAACTGGACCTCTCTCAGCACGGCAGGAAGACGACCCTCTGGGTGAATACAGAATTCAATATAAGAAAAATGATCAGCCTGCTTTAGTGAAATCAGTTCAGAGCAGCAGAAGTTCTTACTCTCCCTTATCCTGCCCCATCCACCCACGATGCAAGAGGTGGGCGTGATGCTGTCGTCAGGCAGAGGCAGACATATCGGCTTTACACGAGCTCCTGTTGAAGACATCACTCATCAGTGACTAACTAAATACCTCCCTCAGTGATACAGAAACTATAGCTCTCTGATCATCAATATGAAACCTGCCCAGGCGGATGTGTTGGTCCAGCTTGATCAGAGCGATGTCATAGCTCATGGGCAAAGCATGATGGTACTTCTCATGGACTGAGACGGACTTGATGAGAAAGATTTGCTCCTCTTCATCCTGTACCCTCTGGTCGAACTCCCCCACCACCACTCGCACACCGCTCAGGTACTCTCTGCACGAAGGGGAAAAGAATGCATGACTATGAAACGTGACAAACAAGCATCTATCAGGATCACTCATGAGCATCAGACATTCAAATGGGTTCAAAGTAAGAACAGTACTTAGAGAGCGATGCAAAGCAGTGTGCAGCCGTCAGTATCCAGCTCTCAGTCAGGACGGCCCCTCCACAGAAATGAGAGCCTCTGTATTTGAGGGAAACCTGAAGGTAGATACAACTGTCAGTCAGTTAGCAGAGTAAGCATGTTATTAAAGCCTGAACCATCAAATAACTGTCAGAAAACTGTGTTTGTGTTGTGTAATCTGTTTTCACAGGATTGTATGCTTGTGAATGTTTGAACATGAGGATGAATCCTGGGTGTGCCTTGTTAAAGACCTTGAGGCCAACAGTTCTACATATAATTACAGCCTGACAGTCGGAAACAAACTTGACACTGACCCTCTCAACACTAAACTACACTGCATGCACTCTGTTCAACTGGAGCGTCAGATCAACCTATGTTTTACCATTTAGAAACAGGGACCTGTTTGCAGTTGATAACATTGTGTTTTGATGAGCTATAATCATCATACTGCACACATACAGACTGTTACCTTGAAGACAAATATGAAAAGGTGTCACAGGTATTTTTACAATTTCATTGAAAATACAACAAAGATGGATTACTTAAGTCAAAGTTAATAGCCTTTCTGCAATAATCAATCAATCAATCAGACTTTATTTATAAAGTGCTTTTCATACAATGACATTGTAACACAAAGTGCTGGACATAAAAACAACTTCAAATAGAATAAATTAAAAAAGAAAGATGTATATAAAAATAAAAAGACACCCCATCCTAATCCCCAAAAATTATTCTGATAAAATCAACAAGACATGATACAGTGCAAATAATGAGTACAATTTAATTGATATTTGTCCTTTCAAGATTCATTATAACCTTACCAGGTTCCTGGTGAACAGCCTCTAGCATGGCAGGTAATAATGCCAACAGGTCAACAGTCTTGTTATGACTGAGAAAGAAAATTCTAATCATTTTAAAATGGAGTGTTTATTGGACCTTCTGACAAATAATAAAAAAAAAAATTAGAAAGCAATTTTCATAAATGAGTTTAATTTTGTATCATATTTGATACATCAGGTATTTTGATCCAAATGTATTACTCAAAGTTTCAAATTTTTTAAACAAACTAAAACTAAAGTTTTTAGCCTATTAAAATTAGTGTCCTTCAAATGTTTCCCAAAGTTATTTCAAACATAGACTTTTTTTTTCCTATATTGCACAACAACGTCATACATATTCTGTATCTGCTACACAACAAAACAACCTAATGTATTGTATATTTCTTCTCTGAATTGTTCAGTTTTTAGTGGAAATCAATGAACAAAAGATAATTATTTACTAGGGAGCCATGGCAACATTCAACCAGTCATCAATCATCATGATACAGCAGGTTACATATATAAAAATACAATATACGTTATAAATATCTCAATGTCTACTCTAAATATACCTCATTATGTCATTTAAACATGTTCTTAAATAATAAAAAGACTGTATGTTGCTTTATGGAATAATGTATGAAATGTAATAAAATGATGATTGACAGTAAATAAATGTTCTTATATATCTGCTGTATTCATTTTGATACACACATTTTCAACATGATTGACTATAAATGAAGTAATGAAATATTAATTAGTTTAATATTGCATCAATCCAGTAACAATTCCTCTTGAAGTTTCAGGAACAATTTGAAAGTTTTTTTTCATCCAAACTTTTTCAAACTTGGTAAAAATATCCCTGAAAAACCTGGAGTGGGTCTCTGATCCACAGCTGACATTTTGGATGTCTCTGTGACGTCCTTCTGGTGCATGAATTACTCACACCTGGTGGATTATCTGTGCACTGCATGTATCTGATTGTAGACATCAGGTTTTCTACTGAAAGAATATATCACACTGATGATGTAGAGGTCTCAGAAACTGAAGGATCAAATATGATATGCTTGGCATTTTAGGATTAAACATTAACTCAATAATGTAAAACTGCATTCTTAGCAAACAATCACAGTCTAGATAAGAAGCCTCTCAGTAACCAGCCTCTCAGTAACCAGCCTCTCAGTAACCAGCCTCTCAGTAACCAGCCTCTCAGTAACCAGCCTCTCAGTACCAGCCTCTCAGTAACCAGCCTCTCAGTAACCAGCCTCTCAGTAACCAGCCTCTCAGTACCAGCCTCTCAGTAACCAGCCTCTCAGTAACCAGCCTCTCAGTACCAGCCTCTCAGTACCAGCCTCTCAGTACCAGCCTCTCAGTAACCAGCCTCTCAGTAACCAGTCTCTCAGTAACCAGCCTCTCAGTAACCAGCCTCTCAGTACCAGCTTCTCAGTACCAGCCTCTCAGTAACCAGCCTCTCAGTAACCAGTCTCTCAGTAACCAGCCTCTCAGTAACCAGTCTCTCAGTAACCAGCCTCTCAGTAACCAGTCTCTCAGTAACCAGCCTCTCAGTAACCAGCCTCTCAGTAAACAGCCTCTCAGTAACCAGCCTCTCAGTACCAGCCTCTCAGTACCAGCCTCTCAGTACCAGCCTCTCAGTAACCAGCCTCTCAGTAACCAGTCTCTCAGTAACCAGCCTCTCAGTAACCAGCCTCTCAGTACCAGCTTCTCAGTACCAGCCTCTCAGTAACCAGCCTCTCAGTAACCAGTCTCTCAGTAACCAGCCTCTCAGTAACCAGTCTCTCAGTAACCAGCCTCTCAGTAACCAGTCTCTCAGTAACCAGCCTCTCAGTAACCAGCCTCTCAGTAAACAGCCTCTCAGTAACCAGTCTCTCAGTAACCCACCTCTCAGTAACCAGTCTCTCAGTAACCAGCCTCTCAGTAACCAGTCTCTCAGTAACCAGCCTCTCAGTACCAGTCTCTCAGTAACCAGCCTCTCAGTAACCAGTCTCTCAGTAACCAGCCTCTCAGTACCAGCCTCTCAGTAACCAGCCTCTCAGTAACCAGCCTCTCAGTAACCAGCCTCTCAGTAACCAGTCTCTCAGTACCAGCCTCTCAGTACCAGCCTCTCAGTAACCAGCCTCTCAGTAACCAGCCTCTCAGTAACCAGCCTCTCAGTACCAGCCTCTCAGTAACCAGCCTCTCAGTAACCAGTCTCTCAGTAACCAGTCTCTCAGTAACCAGCCTCTCAGTAACCAGTCTCTCAGTTACCAGCCTCTCAGTAACCAGCCTCTCAGTACCAGCCTCTCAGTACCAGCCTCTCAGTAACCAGCCTCTCAGTAACCAGCCTCTCAGTACCAGCCTCTCAGTAACCAGCCTCTCAGTAACCAGTCTCTCAGTAACCAGCCTCTCAGTAACCAGCCTCTCAGTATACAGTCTCTCAGTAACCAGCCTCTCAGTACCAGCCTCTCAGTAACCAGTCTCTCAGTAACCAGCCTCTCAGTAACCAGCCTCTCAGTACCAGCCTCTCAGTAACCAGCCTCTCAGTAACCAGCCTCTCAGTACCAGCCTCTCAGTAACCAGTCTCTCAGTAACCAGCCTCTCAGTAACCAGCCTCTCAGTAACCAGCCTCTCAGTAACCAGTCTCTCAGTAACCAGCCTCTCAGTAACCAGTCTCTCAGTAACCAGTCTCTCAGTACCAGCCTCTCAGTAACCAGCCTCTCAGTAACCAGTCTCTCAGTAACCAGCCTCTCAGTAACCAGTCTCTCAGTAACCAGCCTCTCAGTACCAGCCTCTCAGTAACCAGCCTCTCAGTAACCAGCCTCTCAGTAACCAGTCTCTCAGTACTAGCCTCTCAGTACCAGCCTCTCAGTAACCAGCCTCTCAGTAACCAGCCTCTCAGTAACCAGCCTCACAGTACCAGCCTCTCAGTAACCAGCCTCTCAGTAACCAGTCTCTCAGTAACCAGTCTCTCAGTAACCAGCCTCTCAGTAACCAGCCTCTCAGTACCAGCCTCTCAGTAAACAGCCTCTCAGTAACCAGCCTCTCAGTACCAGCCTCTCAGTAACCAGCCTCTCAGTAACCAGCCTCTCAGTAACAGCCTCTCAGTAACCAGCCTCTCAGTAACAGCCTCTCAGTAACAGCCTCTCAGTAACCAGCCTCTCAGTAACCAGCCTCTCAGTAACCAGCCTCTCAGTACCAGCCTCTCAGTAACCAGCCTCTCAGTAACCAGCCTCTCAGTACCAGCCTCTCAGTAACCAGCCTCTCAGTAACCAGCCTCTCAGTAACAGCCTCTCAGTAACCAGCCTCTCAGTAACAGCCTCTCAGTAACCAGCCTCTCAGTAACCAGCCTCTCAGTAACCAGCCTCTCAGTGTGGTGGAGGATGCAGCCTTCACTACTCTCAGCTTCTGTCTCTTCTCACATGCAGCTACCTTTCCCTTATTACACAGAGAGGCTCCTTGTATAGCTTCACTACGCACATCTGGACACCACGTGTAAATCCTGTCAGCATGTGGAGCCTCGCTGCCATATATCAGTGTCTACGGGCTAAATCCTCATGCATCCCTAAATATAACCACCTTATTTACTGTCATTTCAGTCCCTAACACAGATTTCTATGAATGTAGAGTTTTCAAATGTGAAATGTTCAGTATGATGCCAGGAAATGATAGAAAACACACATTATGTTCTCTAATTAGGATATAAACAGCACTAAAGTCAATCATCATGATACAGCAGGTTACATATATAAAAATACACTTTATAAATATCTCAATGTCTACTCTAAATATACCTCATTATGTCATTTAAACATCTTCTTAAATAATAAAAAGACTGTATGTTGCTTTATGGAATAATGTATGAAATGTAATAAAATGATGATGACAGGTCTGTAAATAAATGACCTTATATACCTGCTGTATCAGTTTTGATACACACATTTTCAACATGGTTTGACTATAAATTAAGTACTGAAATATTAATTAGTTTAACATTGCATCAATCTAATTAGGATATAAACAGCCCTTAAAGGTGACATATCATGCAAAATTGACTTTTTAATGGTTCTTTACCTGAAATATGTGTCCCTGGCATGTCTACAAACCCCCCGAGAATGAAAAGAATCCATTCTGCCCCTGTTCTGATTTCTCCACCTTTCTGTAAATGTGTGTGAAACCAGCCGTTTCAGACTTCAGTGTTTTTGTTACGTAACAACAATATCCGGTCTGTCACGGAGTCAGAGCTCAGAGCTTGTTCAGCCCATAGACTGTATAAAATAATACTGAATCCCTCCTCTGTTTTTCATTACCTGCACACATGTGTGCTAACAAGGAGCTTAGGAGGGAGGCATGCTAGTTGTAGGCTGTCTTAATAAACACAAAGGTCGGTTTTACTCCCCACGTCTGCAGATTTGAAGATCTAGTGGATGATTTTTATTTGTCATGGATAAGTGCTAGCGCTAATTAGCATAGCCACATAGCTACATGTTCATAGCTGTAGCTGTAGCTGTGTACCAAGACACACGTTTACATACTGACAAATAAATCCAACAAGAAACACTAAATCTGTGACCAATCCTTCAGAAAGGTCCTGCTGTAGAGGTCGGTTTTACTCCCCACGTCTGCAGATTTGAAGATCTAGTGGATGATTTTTATTTATCATTGATAAGTGCTAGCGCTAGTTAGCATAGCCACATAGCTACATGTTCGTCGCTGTGTACCAAGACACACGTCTACATACTGATAAATAAAACAACAAGAAACACTAAATCTGTGACCAATCCTTCAGAAAGGTCCTGCTACAGGCGCCTCTCCGTCAGGATCAGATTCTGGATCAGATTCAGAGGGTTGAAGTAACGTGATCTCTGAGCAGCCGTGCATATTCAGCCAACATGTAAACATTAGATCAACGTGCTGGAGAGCCAAGGCACATCCACTTCCGGAGGGGGCGTGGTCAGAGAGAAAACAGAGTGTTCTGAGGAGGACTGAAGAAGAGGGTTCTTCAGGCAGACCAAAATCTGATTTCAAAGTGTTTTTTTGAGCATAAACTTTAAAGACATGTTTTGGGGACCTCTTAGACCAATATATATTGATGAAAAAAGCGTGATATGTCCCCTTTAAGTAGAGAAACAGTAACATGTCCATGCTCTCTGTGATGGAGGGTAAACAGTTCTGATTCTGAAGGTATCCTGAGGGTTAGACGCTCCTTCCTGTTGAACATATAAAACAGATATGAGCAGAGTGGTTAACACTAGAGGGGCCAGAATCCCATTTCTACTAGAAAGGCTACAAGAGGTCATTTTGACTACTGGATTCAAAATTCTATCCATTATAATAAATAACCAATATAGAGAGTGATGTGTTTATTGTTTAAGGATATACTGTATAATATAGGATGAAGCTTTCCATGACGAGTCACTTTCCTCCACTTCTTATTCAGATAGACCGGCTGTCTGTGCAGTCCCATTCCTGAAACAGCTTCCAGGCTTCCTCAGCTGTCATCTCTCTCTTTGTGCTCCTTTTTACAAACAGTACATGCCAACACAGAGTCTTCTAATTTTTTCAGTTTCAATCCAAAACCTTTCAAATTGCTCTGTACACTGACTAACTAACTCATATGCCTGACACAAAATGAATCAATGTAATCGCAACAACAAGTGTGCAGTCATTGTGACTGCTTGTGGCTAAAGTAGGTAAACTTGGTCGTTTAATTAGGGCGGTTGTGGCTCAGTGGGTAGAGTGGATCGTCTTTAACATCATGGTATATATCTCCTTCATTCCCAGCACTTTTGTACAAAGATCATTTCTAACTATTCAGCGTTTCTGTATACTCTTTATTTTATTTGATCTTTATTTATTTTATTTGTTCCTTCTTCTATTAATATTTTGACTTTCTTACTGTTTATAAGAGCTCTGTAATGACTGAATTTACCTCCATGGGATAATTAAAGTATTTCTGACTGTGATTCTGAAGGTTGGTGGTTCGATCCCAGCTCCTGCAGTCACATGCTGAAGTGTTCGTGGGCAAGACACTGAACCCCAAACTGCTCCCTCTGTAGTTCACCGGTGTGTGAATGTGTATGAATGAGATTAACACTGATGGTCCCTCACTATAGCAGCCTCTACACGTAGGCTACATCACTGGCATGTCCTTGTTTATAAGGCAGTTCTTAACTTGCTCCCCTCATATTTATGTGATTTAATTCATTTTAAAAATAATGGAAGCTTCAGTCTCCGCCCTGTGACCCAGTCACAAAATTTGTTTTTGCTCCCCAGAGTGTGTCTTGAAATGGGTAAAAAGGGTTTTAGATACGCTGTCCCTGCAGCCTGGAACCTGCTGCAGGACATCCTGGGTTTGAGGGAGCTTGTCGCTTTAAACCAGAGGTTCCCAAACTTAGCGACCCCCACTGTCCCTCAAAGTGATTTAATGTGTCTTCATTTAGCTGGTCTGCAGAAAATGACCCTACCTATATGAGCATGTGTCTGTGTTTCCTGTGCTGTTATGAATGAACCTGCTGCTACTGATGCTTTAGATAATTCACTGTTCATTAACCCTAAACTTAGGAGTCATCTGGAAACAAAGAAAGGCAGAAAACTCATTACAGTTTCTATTTTCAAGGTTTTATTTCAAGGTTAGCGTCTATTTTTGTCGATATTTTTCACTCTAATGGGTAAAATGTACTATTGTTAGATAACTTTAAAAAAACAAATTTTCTTGAAGACATCTTACGACCCCCCATTTGTGTCTCCAACCCCCCAGGGGGTCCCGACCCACACTTTGGGAACCCTTGCTTTAAATGTTTTCAAAGCAGACTGAATAAAGCACATAAAGAAACCAGAGCTTCAATGAAAGAACATGCAAAGAACAAGACGTCCCAGATGATGCTACCATTGTCACAGGCCTTTTGCAGACAAAAAGAACGACTTCAAATGTAAAACGATGAGGGGTTAAACATTTACCAGCCATGGATGTGAGCCGTATGTGGCCTCTGTCCCTCCAACTACCCTCAAAAACTGATCCATCGGACTCCACAGCTGGGGAGTCCCACACTTTGAACCTGACGGACAGGATGAGAACTTTCTTCACTTCAGAGTCTGAACTGCACACAAGCATCCATCAAAGAGAGACGGTATCAGCCTCTCCTGAAGGATGCTGATCTCTGTGGTTTACCTGTTTGAGCAGCAGGGACACCAGAGAGGATCCACAGCCAGAGAGAGAGGACAGCAGCAGAGGTGTTCATCACTGAGGCACACATAAGGAATGGGTCCTACTGGGGAGACAAACTGGTTTACAGACCGTGTGTGTGTGTGTGTGTGTGTGTGTGTGTGTGTGTTTTTATTTTCTGTGTGTGTGTGTGAGAGAGAGAGGATACTCATTAACCGGCCAGTAAAACTCTAGCAATGGGTGGTCAGCATGTTTAAATGTCAGCACAGAGCGAGCTGCTCTACAGAGTGAGTGTGTTGGCTTCCTCAAGGTTAACTGTGTGCTGCTGAGTGGAGCTGTGTTCTCACCAAAGAGCAGATCTGCTGTAAAATATTCAAAAAGGAGAAAAACAATCATAAAGCGCTGACACAAACCCAGGGGAGGAGAGCTGCTTCAGCATGTGTGAAGCCACACGCTGACGTAGAAGCAGATGGAGGAAAAGGAGAGAAATAAACCTGAACCTCTCTCTGCCTCCTCTGTGCGTTCGTCTCCCCTGACGTCTGAGCTGGCAGAGGACAGGAAACACTTTGATTTTACTCATTGTTGATGCTGTCTGCTTTTGTGTTGAAGGTTTACAGCAGCTAACTGTCTCCCTGAGTCAAGAAGCTTGTTGTGAAAATGTAAAATGACGTGGACTGGTCAGAGAAATCTTTGAAGCAGAGCTTTACTAAATGAGATACAGGAAACAGAATGCACTACATTAATGATAAAACTGCTGTGTGTCTGGGGAAATATATGATGGAGGATACACTTAGAGCAGGGGTGTCCAAACTTTTTTCAAAGAGGGCCACATATGATGTTGTCAGAATACCTCAGGGCCAGTGGCTCCTACTGAGACTTAGGAATCCTAAAAGTTCTATATGAAATATCTATTTCATAACAATTATTTTAAATGTTTTCTCAATAAAACAGTAACTAGGAAGTACCATGTAAAGATTAGCAAATGTTATCTTCTTCTGGGGGAAAATGGTCGGGCAATGTGGGAAAAATATTGTATCATTATTTTTCTATGGCAGGATCATGATCTGGATTTCATCACACTTCTTCTTCACGTTGTTTTTAAGACTTTTCTGACCAGCAGACAACATTTGAAGAACAATGTAATTATTTTCCTGAGTTCTGAACATTTTAATGCACCTAATTTTGCCTTTTCTGCACAATTTCATAATTTTGATCTTGTCTTGTGTCCTCTTTTATGTCTTCTGAACTTTTAGTGTTCATCAAGAACATTTTCACATCATGATAAAAACATTAATTTGAAAACCTGTCAGCTTTAAGAGTTCTTGTGTTTCTTCTTTATTGCCGTCTTGAAGAATTCCCAGAGCTTTGGTTTTAGAGAGGTAGTCCATATGAAGCTTTTTGAGACGTTTCTGGATTGACTTTAGTTTTGTTTGTGCGCTTGAAAGAAACTGCAAATGTACAGATGATTCAGAAGGTGATTAAGTTATGTGCTATTAATAACACAATTTAAGATGGAAGATTGGGGCCATAAATAGATGGACCTTGGGCAGCAGTTGGCCCCCGGGCCGTACTTTGGACATGCCTGACTTATAGGTTTTACAGAGGTTTGTAAATACATATTTATTTTGTTGAGCAACACGGACAACATTCCATATACACTGAACAAAAATATAAACACAACTCTTTTGTTTTTGCTCCCATCTTTCATGAGCTGAACTCAAAGATCTCAGACTTTTTCTCCGTACACTAAAGGACTATTTCTCTCAAATATTGTTCACTAATGTGTCTAAATCTGTGTTAGTGAGCACTTCTCCTTTAATAATCCATCCACCTCACAGGTGTGGCATATCAAGATGCTGATGAGACTGCACAGGTGTGCCTTAGGCTGGCCTCAATAAAAGCACACTCTAAAATGTGCAGATTTACTGTACTTGGGGGGTCCAGGGTGGTCAGAAAACCAGTCAGTGTCTGGTGTGACCACCATTTGCCTCATGCAGTGTAACACATCTCCTCACAGAGTTGATCAGGTTGTTGATTGTGGTCTGTGAAGTGTTGGTCCACTCCTCTTCAATGTGCCAAGTTGCTGGATATCTGCAGGAACTGGAACACGCTGTCGTATGCGCTGATCTAGAGCGTCCCAAACATGCTCCATGGGTGACATGTCTGGTGAGTCTGCTGGCCATGCAAGAACTGGGATGTTTTCAGCTTTCAGGAGTTGTGTACAGATCCTTGCAACATGGGGCCGTGCACTATCACGCTGCAACATGCTGATGTTTAAGAGTTTCATGATCAGACTAAAGTCAGCCTCTTGTTTGTGGAAGTCTCAGAAGCAAACAGATGCCTTTGTTTAAAGTCAGAAAATACAACTCAATGCAGTTAGCATAGGTAATGAATCTTTGTATAGCAGATCTGACATATGTGAAACTCACTCTCCTTTGTCCTCAGGTTTGGTCTCTACCAGCGGCTTTTAAGGACTCTAACCATGTTAGCTGCTAGCTTTGTCTGCTCTGTGTACAGTATGCTGTTCTAAACCTGAGATATGTTGAAACAGCTGGCTGCTGCTCCTGGAAAAGAGGAGTTTGGTGTCTTAGTAAAACGTTCGGCCTGGGGAGTTTCAAAGATATTCCCTTATCTGTTCTTTTGAAGATGCAGGGTGAGAGTGCTCTCAAACATACCGGTCAGAAAAACAGCCATAGGTGTATCACGTGGTTGAGATCATTTTTATTCTCATCAAAGAAGTCAGGAGGCTGCTGTGAGGCTGGCTCTCTGAGACTGTCTGTACACAGGAGGATGATCACTGGGATAACTTTGTATTGATTTGCAGCAGAGCTTCCATCTTCAGGGAAAAGTGGACCCAATATGCCAAAACCTGTCCCCAACAGCTCAACCACTACAGAACAACAGGATCACTTCACTGCAGGGGTCAGGTACCATGTTTGTTGGATTTGTCACCTTTCTGTCAGTGAAGAATAATTCATTGTGGGTTGGGAACTACAAGAAATAATTTCCATATCACACTGAATTATTCATCTCACATTTACAGTTTTTTTTTTGTTGCTTAAACACGATTTTCAAAACAGGGCCCATTTTATCAAAACACTACACACAGTTCACACAAACACACACACAAGTAGCAGAACACCTCAGATCCTTTGCAGTATGAAACACTCTTATAAAAACTAAACACTAATTTATCAAAACCATATTTTGTTACCATATGAAACACACACGTTTCATATGACTTCATTCTGTTTGAACCAGTTACACACTGCTGCTGCTAAAACACTTTATATTCTACTTCTCAGTGATCAGAGTCCTGTAAGTGAAGTACACAGAGAGAGTGCAAATATACAATAAATTCACCAAACACTACACAAGACCAACGCTGCAGACTGATTAACATATCATTTATTTCTCTCTATAGACCCAAACATGTCAACATGTCAGCATGGAGAATCATGTCCCAGTTTTCATGCTGCTACAGTAGTGTATGTGTAAAACTGTAAACTCAGCAAATATCAGACAAACATCAAATACTGGATCCAGTTGAAGACAGGTGAACTCACCTGCTGCCTTGTTATGGTGCTTAAACCTGATCGGTGTGTCTACTGTACAATTAAGCAGTCATGTGTTTGCTCACCTGATAGCTGTGTTTAACCAATCGGCTCTTAGGTGTGGTCATGTGACAGTCAGGGCTTTGGAATTGAAGGAAGTGACATCATGATATACTTCTGTGTCTAATGTATACACGTGTGTTTAGTGTTTGTAAATCACTGTGTGTTTAATGTTTGTAAATCACTGTGTGTATTGTTTTGTAAAAGTGTGAGGCTTACATTGTGCTTATCGTGGTGCAGATCTGGGCCGATGTTTTTCTCCTTGAGTGTAAGGTTTTGATGATTGTGTAATACTTTTGATTTTAGTGTTCATGCAGTCAAAAAAACTGTAATATGAAAATCTTGCTGTTTGTGAGAATATGATTAGCTTCAGGAAGTCAAAATATACCACCTGTCTTCTCTATCTATTTCAGATTTCTGACCTGCAGAATATCAGATGTTATTCTTGTAATAATGTTGCAGTAAAGATTCACCAGACATCATTGTGTTTAATATTAAGAGGCTAAATGGACAACTATACTGAAATGACCCCAGAGTATGATTCACATAAGCTGTCCAATAACAGATACAGAGCAGACATTCAGTGTGTGTGCTCTAAGCCCCATAAGCCCCTGGTTCCTGTTTATGCAGCCCAGTGGACCAGGCCCCCCCCGGGGGTGCTCGGCTGGTAGTGACTCAGCGCTTGGCGTGGTTGCTGGGCCACGGTTGCCAGGTGTTGCAGAGAGGAGCATGACACACTGAGGGCTCCCTGAACACTGGGACTGTTTACAGTCTCTGATGACCCACAGGCTAAACCACAACATAAAGCCGAGCTGTTAAAGACCATTCAGTCCAGATCCACGGTTTCTATCCTCCCCGCAGACACAGACCCAGATCAGAGTCTGAGCAGTGAGGTCTGCTCTCTCTCAGGAAGGAAGGGAGTGATGGGGCGTTTAAAGCTCCATGAATTCTTAATGTAAAGCCGGACGCATTAAGGGAATTATATCAGTGATTCATCAAGTCACTATGGGAGCTGGTCAGAAGCTTTTAAGTAGTTTGACACTGACAGACAGGAGGTGAAAGATGCATGTGTTGTTTAACATCATTTCACTTTCTTGGCTGTAGATCCTTAAACAAGTCTCTGAGCCAAGTTCTATAAAGTCAGTGTTTGATCTAAGAAAGCTAAGATTTGATCTGGGTATAGAAAGGTTTGATGGCTCAACGTCTTGACTTGCTGTGAGAGACAAAACCTTACCCGGTTACTCACCCACTCCTGCTCCAGAGCCCACATCACGCCCATCCTTCAGCACCTCCACTGGCTCCCCACACAGCACCAAATCCACTTCAGGATCCTGCTCAAGCCCTCAGTCACCTCACCCCCTCATACCTGACCTACCTCCTCAAACGTCACTCCCCGTCTCGCCGCCTCAGATCATCAGATGCTGGCCTCCTGTCCCCTATCACCAAGACCAAGCACAGTACCTTGGGGGACAGATCCTTTACCATCGCTGCCCCGACTCTCTGAACTCTCTCCCTCCAAACATCCTCAACTCTGACTCACTTCAATCATTTAAAAACCACCTCAAGACCTTCTTGTTCAAAAAACTACAACTCATGACCTCTATTCCTGCCCCACCTCTCTTTGTTCTCTTTTATTCATCTGCTTTATTTTTATTTTTCAGTTCAGCGTCATTGAGTACCATGAAAATCAATATACAAATCTGATCAATTATTATTATTAGTTTGTAACAATATCCAGACACACTCTTCACGGGCCTGTTAACAGATGAAACACAACAGCATTCATGTGCAGCAGCAGTCCTGTTACTGGTCCCTGACAGGGTTTACACAACTGCACAACAGTGGCCCCAAAGCCACTGCTCAGGAAGGTTGGAGATCTCCTCCTCCATGTGGATGGCTGTTCCATCTCCCCATGTCCTGAAGTCGGCAACTTGGGTGTGATTCTTGACTCCACCCTCCCCTTCCAGTCACACATCAAATCTGTCACCAAGTCTGCCTTCTACCACCTGAAGAACATCCCGTCTGCGTCCATCTCTTTCAGATTCAGTTGCCGAGACCCTCATCCACGCATTCATTACCTCCCAACTGGATTACTGCAATGGAGTCCTGTTGGGGGTACCCAGCATTGCCCTGGACAGGCTCCAAAAGTCTGCAGAACTCAGCTGCCAGGGTTCTCAAGCATGCTGAGCCCTGGCAGCACATCACCCAACTCTCATGCACCTAAGTACCGCATCTCCTATAAACTCCTCCTCCTCACTTACAAATTACTGCATGCCCTCGCCCCCAATACCTGGCTGACCTCCTCCACAAACACACTCCATCCCGGAACCTACGGTCTTCTGACCTGGGTCTCCTCTCCATCCCCCAGACTAAGCTGCAGACTTTTGGAGCCTTCAGTGTGGCAGCCCCTACGCTGTGGAACTCTCTCCCTCCCGACATCCGCAGCTCCCCAATCCTGGGCAGTTTTAAAAACAGTCAAAACGCACCTTTTCCTCAAGGCCTTTCCCTTGAGGAAGACCCCTTACCTGACCCTGTGAAGCGACCTTGGGTTTCTTGATAGGCGCTATATAAATCCCAGTTATTAATATCATTATTATTATTATTATTATTAATAAATGAAGTTTACATGGTCTAAGATAGGGACTTTTTAAACAAACTACATCTCAGTTTAATTCACATTAAAGTTTCAGACTCAACACGACATGTGCAGAAGTTAAGGGTGACGGTTGAACATCACCAGTCAGACCACTCCACCAGTTGGTCCTGGAAAATGCGAACTGAGCCCTCCGGATCAAGGGCAGGTCAATCCTTTCATTGACGGAGTCGAGTGTAATCCTGAGTGGCAGCATTAAATCTTAATGGAGTCGTTCAATAGCTTTTACTTTAGTCTGCTTCCAGAGAACAGTGCATGTGGAGGACTGATCTGCTATGCACCACAGGAAACAGGTCAGCTGGACTGATTGAGACTAATGGTTCATTTGTTCTGTCAATCATGCCGTGGTTCCCCGGGTGACTCTTGTCCTCATACAGCAGAATCCAGAGAAATCAAACATGGTCAGCAGAAAGAGGATTTACCACTTTATTTCTTCTTTTGGTTTACAAACTAAAGGCACCCTTTGATTTTAGTTTTGAAACTTTAAAGCAACAACTCCTCTATCCTTCTCCAACACAGTGACCTGTGCACATTACCCTGCTGAGAGTCAGAGACATGTAAAAAGAAAAGGGGAACACATTCAGATAAAACCTTGACTCTGAAATGAGACTGAATGCAATCACAACCATGGAAAAGCTCTTCAGTATTTAAAGCCATGTTATGTTTGCAGTATGAGAACCGTTGAGAGAACCGTTGAGAACTGGAGAAGTCAATAATATAAAAAAATAAAACACTACTTTGATGCAAGCGATCAATACACGGGCCGTCTAATCTCAAACATGCAAAAAAGGACAGAGGGAAACAGAGAGAGGAAAAAACAAACAGTGCACCAAGAGTGGAAAAAAAGGTTTCTTTAATATCTGTAGAAAAAAAAATGAGAATTTAATCCAACAAAACACAGAACTGTTAAATACATCACTCATGTGTTCATATCTGTGATCAAGCTCTTAACATGTCCTGCAAACATCCTTCAGTGAGGATTTCTGTCAGAGTGAGTTCCCATATGACACTAACCTGTGTTTGTTTAATGCACATTATTTTGGTTGGTTGTTGTTTTGGTGTTTTTTGCACTAGTCTGGATTGAGCCACATTTAAATCAAAACCTGATCACAGGTCAGGTCATTGAGTCTCCTTCTAACCCGATTCAAACACTTCCCCTCAGTCCTCATGATGTAGATCACTTTCTACAAGTACGATTAAAGCTAGGGTTGGTAGTCACGGAAAACTAGCATGAATTTAAATGTAGCATGTCCTCACGACTCCGTATCAGCTTTGGATATCTGTTTCCTTTTATTAAAGTACAATGAACGCCAGGCTGGAGTTCATTACCCAAAAAAGACAGACTATTCCTTTAACTGTGCTTATTGCATAACTAATCACACATGGTCATTTGGTGTCTTGTATAGATCTCCTTCATTCCCAGCGCTTTTGTGCATATGTAATTCTATCTATTCTGTGCTGCTGTATATACTTATATTTTATTATCTATATCTTATTTTATTCCTTTCTGCTATCAACCCTCCTATTATCCTTGGGGTCAATTGGACCCCATTCGATGTTTAACGTCTCTAAATGAATGACTACCATCATTATTTTGTCTTCATATTTTATGACTTTTCCTCATTTAATGGGGAAAACTGGGAAAATGTCAAATTAAAATGTTGATATGTTCCAATTTCCTGGAAAAAAAATGTACGCATCGGTGTTCCTTGGGGTCAAATTGACCCCAGGCTGTTTTAGCTGTATATAACATAAGAAATGTCAACATTTTACATTTGTTTTGGTTGTTTTGGATGATATTGAGGTCACTATAACCAAGGACACTTCCACATGTGACTGCAGGAGCTGGGATCAAACCGCCAACCTTCTGATTGAGATATAATATTTCCAGGCACCATGTCTCTGAAGACATTCAGTGATGAGTCCTGTGTCATGTTTTGATAACATAAAACAAGGCAGGGCCGACGAGAGCATGACAAACTCACTGTAGTCTGATGTTCTGTTTTATAATAAAGTCCTTCTGAATGCTTTAAATTGTGTTAATGTTTAAAATATATTTTATTTAAAGGCAATTTAGATAGTCAACAAAGAAACAACCTCATACATAAACCTGGGTAACAATCTGTTTCTGGAGGTTTCATTTGCTGGGGTCAAATTGACCCCATGGATAAAAGCTGATAGTAAATTTGAGGGTAACACGAGGGTTAATATTTGACTTCCTCACATACTGTTTATAAGAGCTCTGTAATAACTGAATTTCCCTCCCGGGATAAATCAAGTATTTCTGAATCTGATTCTGCTATTTTTGGGAATCTTGTTTTCATATTGAGGACTACTCCCTAATGTTACGTGTGTTCAATGCCCAGTTTAGTGAACAAAACTTCATGAAACAGACATCCCTCCCCACCCCACCACCATCCACACAGAAGATGAACAGCAGCCATCCTCCACCACTCACTCACACCGTCACCACAAAGAGGAGATAGAACCACAAAGAGTTATTGCACAGCACTCCAACATACAGGCTTGCTTCATATAAAAATTACAGGCAATTCTAGTAAAGTTGATTTCTTGTTTTAGGAGTCAGAGGCAGATTCTTACTGTGCAAACAAGTCAGGCGGTGTTAATGTATTACATTCAGAGAAAAACAAGTACATGTACATACACTGAAGTCTAATAACAAGCAACTTGTGACAAGTCAGCTCTCAAGATGCTGCGTTTCTGTTTACATGTTGAAGAATTAAGAAGCTTCTTGTCAGTAAAATAGCCACACAATGTCATCAGCAGAAAAATACATCAGTCTCTTTACATTTGGAGGTCTACCTAAATAGAGCTGTACACAAAATAATTAGAAAACATAGATCTGATTGCTCTCTCTTCACATTGTTAGAATATTGAAAAAAGTTCAGGCACAGTTCACACTTGCACACATCTTTCCAAAGCTTTGTATCTTCTCACCAAGTCACATGGTTCAATGTCAAATGGCTCATGCTGTCAGATAAAAACAGCAACAAATCACATTCCTACACGATCCAAGACATTCACAGGACATGAATATACATGTGATCAACATCGCTAAAAAGATACATGCGAGCGCAGTTAAAGATCAGCGTGGAGTCATACCCTGCTTTATTCAAACATTGTAGTGTGCTCGAGGAACAGGTAACAGACGTTAGGACAAAGTGCAGAGGTAAACCTCAGGGGGGGTTCACTGGAGACACAGTATGGCAAAGAGGATTCATTTCTAGGGAATGAGAAAAATGTAATGCAAAATCTTAAAATGCTGAATTTCTTCAGTATCAAGAAGAAATTCACACAGCGTTCCCTCCGACACCGAGCTCAGAGCGGGATGCTCACACGCTGTTGTAGGCTGGTTTAGTAATCTGACTATGTTCCTCTGTTTCCTCTCTGAGAGGGACTTGGGATCAGACTTGTGTGTTAACCCATTCAGGTTATTTCTTCCATACATAGACTGTATAAATAATGGACGTAGTCTCCGTGACATCTCCCTACTGTTCCTGAGCGCTGCTTTTGAAGCCAGGCGGCGGCGGCAGCCATATTGGAAATGCTGAACTCAACCAAACTTAGTGTGAGGTAAAGAGGCGGGGTTTGAGCCTCCTAGCCAACAGCTATATGTTCCCGAGTCAAGTCAGTCATGTCTTTATTTGGGCAAAAACTTGTGATCTTAATATCTTCTGAACTGTTGCATTATAAATAAATTCACCCCCGTACAGTGTGTGCTGATAGAGAAATGAGCTACGTAGAGCCAAGCCGTTTTTTGAACCAGGCTGTAAACATGTTTATTAATGCTATAAAAAGATCGTCTCTTTGAATGGGTGTGTATGTGGTTTCTGGTGTTGCTGCAGCCAGCCTCTAGTGGACGCTCGATGAACTGCAGTTTATAACACTTCCGCATGTGCTTCTTATTTTGAGACCGGATGTTGCTGCTTGGTTCAATATTACACTGAGTAATACTCTGAACAGTACAGTAATGTTAGCTGTTTGGTGCTAATGTTAGCTGTTGTATTCATAGACTGTATAAATAAAGGACGTAGTATCCGTGATGTCATTCATCTGTTTCTGAAGAGCTGTTTTGAAGCCAATCGTTGTTGGGAGCCATATTGCTGCTGTGGAGTGATTGTGATGTAAAGAGGCGGGCTTTGAGCCTCCTAGCCAACAGGTACAGTGTTCCCGCCTGTCAATCAAGCTGTGCCTCTCATTGGAAAACTCGTAATCTCAATAACTTCGAAATTGCTGCGTTAGAAAAACATTCACCCCGTACAGTGTGTGCTGATCGAGAAATGAGCTAGCCAGACTACACTGTTTTTTTGTACCAGGCTGTAAACATGTTTATTTCTGCTTTTTTGAATGGGTGTGTATGTGGTTTCCGGTACTTTCAGAGCTAGCCTCAAGTGGACACTTCAGGAAGTGCAGTTTTGAACACTTCCGCATTAGACCGGAGGTTGCCGCTTGGTTGTCATGCAGTAAATGAACAAGTCGCTCTGTCCGCTTTACGCTGTCATTGTGGAAGTGTCTCTATTTTGTAATGATGAAATAAGTTTTCTAATTCTGTAGGTTTATATAATTTACAAACTGGAACACACAAGTTCAACATTACAACAGCATCTAAGCTTCCCGAAGCTGAGCATGACGTCTGAGGAGAGTAACCATGTGTGGTGAACCATGAAGGCAACATTATGGTCCAAGAGTTTTAATGAACAGCACGAGTACAGGACATAAACTGCAGTCATAAAATAGGTGTGTAAATAAAAGTTACTTAACAAACATTTATTCACATACACACACTCAAACAGGAATATGACTGAAGCCAAGGAGCTAAAGACACGCAGACAGCGAGCTACAGGAAGAGCTACTCTGAACTGTGGTGCACACACCTCAATCAGAGTCCTCTCATATAGTGTGTGTTCATGACTCAATACATCATCCAGTCCTTCAATCTCAAGGAGAACAGAGAAAAACAAGCCATAAACGAAACATCTGACCTCTCAACTCCTCCCGTCTCATCCTCTGCTGAGCTACAAGTCGGTTAGCTAAGAGGTATTTTGGCAAAAACAGCTTAAAGACTGACAGCTGACAGTCGAACAACAACGAAAAGGAACCTGGAGAAGAAGCAGCAGCTCCGTTTGAAAGGTCTGTTGATGAAAGTTGATGTTGGTAGGCACTGGATAAAGCCGTTATATTACAATCTACACTGTGCTTGTTGTGGAGATAAACTAGCAGGTCACCAGGGACGTACAGGAGAACACGTGGGATGAGTGAGTGACAGCTCTTGATGGGCTGTGGGCCAACATGAGCCAGTCGCACAAAACCCTGCAATAACAACTCTCTGTCACACTATGCGTGCAGGTTTCATATACATTGGCTTTGGTTTGGGGATAGAAATAAGAGAGACAGAGTTTAGAAATGCTCCCATGGCCAGCTTGTCCCTGAACGCGTCATCCTTCAGCTGCCACCAAACAAAAGTTCTAAACTGGCTCCAAGTGTAGCTCCAGTTTTGCCTCAGTAAATGCTGCTGTCAGATGAAACCCAAGAGATCCCTGCTGACATACGTGTGTCATGATGAGTTAAAAAGCTTCATGGATTAAAAACAGAGAGAGAGAAACAGCCTGATGTTTTTGGGTGACAGCAGAGAAACATAGCTTACATATGTTAGAGTTGTTATTGCTAAAAGGTAACGTAACAGAGGGGACAGCATGGACTGACTCAAAACCAGGTTTTTTGCAACAATCCAATGCATAGTTTTGAAATACAGGCAGCCAGACAAGCAGAGTGTTGAGATGGAGCAGGTGTGGGCGCCATGGAGCTTAAAGACTGTAAGAGCTGACTAGGTTCAGAGGTGGACTGGTCTGACTGGAAATGAACAGAGTGAAGGCATTTGGTCCGGTACATCGTCCAACTGTGGGGGGTATGGGCGTTATACACCGAGACTCATCCATGTCCTCTGCGTGTTATGAGCAGGTTACATGTATTGATTGTACGCAACATTTAGACTGTGGACCCCCAGACTCATCCAGTGGCCCTCTCTGTGTCTGTGTTTCTTCTCTTCTTCTTCTTCTCTGCGCCCCACACGACCCGGGTCCAGGTTCATTATCTCATGGTGGAGGATGCTCTGAAGTAGGACAGGAATTTGAAGCAGAGGCTCACCACAAAGTACCAGATGTTTCTGGCCATCTGTGATCGGGCGATGAAGACACGCCAGATGAGCACCACGAGGATGGTGTTGAAGGTGTAGCGAATGTTCCTCAGCCTGGTGGACAAACACAAAAAAAAACATGTCATGGACTTCACTAGAGTGACTCAAGTTTTAGGTTCTGTGTAGGGGAAAGCATGAGAGAGATAAGAGTAGGCTTCAGACTTTCCTTTTTGATAAAGCTTATAGTTAGAGCTGGATCAGGCTTGGACCAGGTCTTAGTTATGCTGGTATAGGCTTAGACTGTCAGGGGAACTGACACACTGACACACTAGGATCCTATCTCACCCCCTTCCTCCCAACCCCCTCATCACTTACTTTAACTCTCCCTGTCCCATTAAAGTTACTCACCATAGACCTTTCTGTTGCAATGCTCATGGTGGATTAAGGTGGGGTCAGACTGAGTCTTATCCTGTCTTGGTGTTGGGTCTCTGTTTACAATTTGACATAGAGTGGTCTAGACCTGCTCTGTTTGGAAAAGAGTCTTCAGATAACATTTGCTGGGATTTGGGGCTATACAAATAAAGATTGATTGATTGACTGAAGAGAGAAATGACATTTTACCCTGAATGCACAGACAAATCACTACCTGTCATAAAAAAGCAACCCTGCTAAAACCAAAACATACCCAGACCCTCTCACAACCCTGCAGGGCAGAGCAGGATGTTCTTTCTATGCAGCTGAAGCTTCATCTTGCCCACTGAACAAGTCCTCTCTGCTCCGCCCTCCATCTCACCTCCAGCTCCTACATACATCTAACATCTGTGCAGCCACAACACAGCAGACCGCTCTCATACCAAAAAAAAAAGATGTCACAGACTTTTTAGGGTACCTCCTCATGCAATGGTCCTCTCAAAAACCCCAACTGTTTGTATAGCCTTCCTCACTTTATTGGCCAGACGTCAGTTTCTATTTTGTTGGAAGTCTGCCTCTCCTCCATTCTATGAGGGTTGGGTCATGGATGCTCTCAGACTAGAAAAAGGTCAAACATACTCTGCGCAGATCCACAAACCAATTTTTTTTAATATGGTGGCCTTTCTTTGACCTTATATAAAATAAAGCGGGTCAGCTTTTGATTTTCTCTTTTTCCATCGACTATTTCTTTATTTTGATCCTTTGAATCCCTTCTATAGCACAACTATATTCAAAGAAGAACATGTTCTGTTGTTCTCGTTGTAGATTGTCATATGGAGTGTTTTTAATTTATTTCTGCATTTTTTTTTAACCTTTTCCGCTTATTTATCTTTTTAATATTAACCTATTTATCTTATTGTAGTTTCACTATTATCATTTATTTCATTTTCATTTATTATTATTGGTTGCTTTTTCGTTCATTCACTTATAGTGTTTCTTATATAAAAAATATCACTTCTTTAATTGTTTACATTGATCTTTTGTATGTAATGTGTATAAAGACAGTCCCTTTGTTCTACTAGGTACCTTTAAAGTCTGCAGTCTCTCTCTGCAATAACATCCCTCTGCACTACACTTCCTTCACTCTCAGCCAGTTAGAGGGCTTCAAACATTACCCAACCATAGAAGCCCAGAGACGCCAAGGGATGGGTGCCGAATTCGGTACTTTTATACGTACCGACCGAATTCCGTCGGTACTACTGAGTACTGATTCACGTAAAATCAAACGGTACCATGTTTCGGTACCTGAACGCATCCTTGTGACTGTGAGGGAGTGGAAGAGTAGATGATTTTTTATACTTTAGCCCTGTAATAAAGTTCAAGACTGGTCAGGTGGACGTCTCTGCTCTCTGCATCTGCACGGAGCGCGCCAATGTAGCCTGCAGCTGACAACGCGCACTCACCGCGAGGTAGAGCTGCAGGATGATTAGGTTTCGACGGACCCTCTCGCTCTGACTACCTGCCCTGTTTATAACCGTTCCTGTGTGCGTGAATGCCAAACAAGTAAGTTGTGTGTCCTGTTATTATAAAGAGACGGAGAACTGACTTTGTCCCGTCCGCAGGCGTTCACGTGTTCATTGATAAACTCCAGAAAGAGCAGTTAGACGCCACGAGCACGAGTCAGCTAATATATCTAATCACCTATAGAATCCTGTTTCTGTTCATTTCATGTTAAATTAAATAAATATGTTAAATTTAAAAAAACTTGAGATTGTATTATTAAACAAATTAAGATTTTTTACCACATAAACACACAAAAGTACAGAAAATTGGTACCATTGAGTACCGGTACTGATTCCCAGGTACCGGGTATCGGTACCATATCGGTTCAAATGTGAAAGGTACCCATCCCTAGAGACGCCCCCAATGAAGCAAAGAGACAGAGATATTGAGACTTTGAATGTAAACTAAAAACGTATTTATTCAGTCTGGCTTTAATGTAGGGTTTAACAATTTTATGACTTACTTTTTACTGTTATATTGATTTAAATGTTGCTTTATTATTTGATCAATTTTTACTGTTTATTTTATTTTCATTCATTTATTTTAATTTATCCACTCAGTTTTACTGATATTTTTAGCCTTAATTTTATTTCCAACTCTTATCCTTACCATTTTAAATGTATTTATTTTAACTATCTATATTCTTAATATTAATTTGATGCTTTTACCTATTTTAATTACACATGTTGTTTTGTTGTCTGTGTGCATTAGACTCAATTTTAAAATCCATTTTTTGTTTTTTGAATGTGTCTTGCCATTATTTTATTTCTGCTTCTTTCTTGTTTTTCAGTCGCTGTAAAGCTCTTTGGAGCATCTGATTTGTATGAAAGGTGCTCTATAAATAAAGCTTGATTGATTGATTGAAAATACAAGAGAATAAAAACACAGACTACTGAACTATATATGTTGATCAATAAGGATGATCTTCTATTTTATTTTTGGGTAAAACTCACACTTTTTGTCAGCTTGTGTTGAACTTAAATGACTCCATTTAATCTACAGATTTATTCTATTGTAGTCATATTACTGAATGATATAGTTAGTTACTAGCATCACATCATTTTAAAGTCTGTTATTGAAGCAGTCCTACTTTACACTGATGATAGCCTGGCATTTTTGGTTCATGATCTCTGCTTGAATATCTCTGAATTTGCATAAACCTTGTTAAACTCAGAGGACTGATAATCTCACAGAAACAAGATATCCCTAATCAGATGCACTCTTCAGAAGAGTCTTTAGTTTTGTTTCTGTGCATGGTTGCAGAGTTGCACTTGGACAGACTCTTACTTGTTGAGGTGTTTGCGAGCAGCAGGCAGGCCAGACAGCTCTTCATTCAGGACGTATTTTTTGGTGCCCATGCAGTAATTTTCCATGTACTCTGCCCAGTGCAGCTGTCGGACGTCAAAGTTGAACATCTACAGAAAGAAAGAAAGAAAGAAGCAGAGAGAGAGTCGACATTACAGTCTGTTTGAATATCACATTTTCAGTGACTGATACGAGAGGCCTTCATCAATGACACGGTCTAAGACATTGAAACTAAACTTTCTTGATGAGGATTTGTTGACTGACAGTTTTGTGTTTTCACCCTGACCTCACTGATGTCTGCTGATATCAGCAAAACAAAGGAGCTTGTGTTGAAACAAAAAAAACACATGAAGCAATGGTTGCCAAGTTTGTGAGCTGGGACAAAATTGATGAATGACACTTTGACATTAACGTCTTCAAACTAGGCTTGGCTTCTAACTGGTTTTAACAGACGACATCACATCTGTGTTACTGACTACTTTTAAAGCACCCCAGGATTGCTGAAATATTAACACCATACGAGCCATCTCGCGGCCTTAGATCCTCAGGTGGGGCATTTTTTGGTCGTTCCAAAGTCGAGGCTCAAATCCAAAGGGGATCAAGATTTCTCCATCAGAGCCTCTTGACTCTGGAACGACCTCCCTGAGGAGATAAGGCTCGCAGAGTCAGTGACATCTTTTAAATCTCTTCTTAAAACCCATTTTCACAGACTTGCTTTTATGTGTTTTCACCCTTCTAACCGCTTTTACTTCTATTATTTTTTTGTGGCTTAAATCAAAATAATTAATTGTTTTAAAATGTATTTGATTATGTATTGTTAAAATTCATTTTAATTTTTATATGTATTATTTTAATGTTCCTAACTTATCCTTTTCACTTTTTCTATTTTTCCCAAATTAATGTCATCTTATTTATTTATTTATATTTATTTATTTATTTGATTTATTTATCCTTGAAAAACCTCTTAAACATTGATATATTGGTCTGTTGTCACACCACTTCATTCTGTTTAATGAACATATATTCTTTTTAAAGGTGACATATCACGCTTTTTTCATCAATATATATTGGTCTAAGAGGTCCCCAAAACATGTCTTTAAAGTTTATGCTCAAAAAAACACTTTGAAATCAGATTTAGGCATGTCTGAAAATCCCTCTTCATCAGTCCTCCTCAGAACACTCTGTTTTCCCTCTGACCACGCCCCCTCAGGAAGTGGATGTGCCTCGGCTCTCCAGCACGTTGATCTAATGTTTACATGTTGGCTGAATATACACGGCTGCTCAGAGATCACGTTACTTCAACCCTCTGAATCTGATCCAGAATCTGATCCTGACGGAGAGGCGCCTGCAGCAGGACCTTTCTGAAGGATTGGTCACAGATTTAGTGTTTCTTGTTGTTTTATTTGTCAGTATGTAGACGTGTGTCTTGGTACACAGCTACAGCTACAGCTACAGCTATGAACATGTAGCTATGTGGCTATGCTAACTAGCGCTAGCACTTATCCATGATAAATAAAAATCATCCACTAGATCTTCAAATCTGCAGACGTGGGGAGTAAAACCGACCTTTGTGTTTAATAAGACAGCCTACAACTAGCATGCCTCCCTCCTAAGCTCCTTGTTAGCACACATGTGTGCAGGTAATGAAAAACGGGGGAGGGATTCAGTATTATTTTATACAGTCTATGGGCTGAACAAGCTCTGAGCTCTGACTCCGTGACAGACCGGATATTGTTGTTACGTAACAAAAACACTGAAGTCTGAAACGGCTGGTTTCACACACATTTACAGAAAGATGGAGAAATCAGAACAGGGGCAGAGTGGATTTTTTTAATTCTCTGGGGGTTTGTGGACATGCCAGGGAAACATATTTCAGGTAGAGAACCATTAAAAAGTCAATTTTGCATGATATGTCACCTTTAACCTCACATTGTATTCTGCATTGTTTAAATTCCTCCTCCCTGTCTGTCAAAAGGTTTACTTTGTTATTCCAACCATGCTTTGTTTTTCAAAGCACTTTGTTAACACTTGTTTTAAAAGGTTCTATATATATAAAGTTATTATTATTATTATTATTATTATTATTATTATTATTATTATTATTACATTATTAATGTAAATCCCTCTTTATAAAGAAGTCTTTGGGCAGCCCCTCATGTTCTGAATGTACGAGCATCATGTAGCTTTAAACTGTCTGGACAAAGTCATCTTTAATTCTGTCAGAATGAATGTTTACCAAAGACAAACTTCCCTCACTGCTCTGGACTTAAAGTGTGATATACAGAGTGATATTTTGGCTTCTGTTAAGATATAAAACCAAACATAATCTCTGTTGGAGTCACCCCCAAAGTGTGCTTTATTAATGCAGATTTCTCTGGACAGTAGTCCTCCACAATGCCTCTGTTCACTGCAGACTGACATCAGCACAGAATGAATGAGTGACTCTATTGTAGGCAGCCTCCCATCAGACATTAACACACTGAGTGATGACTCTGTCTGCAGACTGCATTCTGTGTACAGGCCTGTGTGGTGTGGTGAGGGGGGACACAGAGGGACGCATTGTGAAGAAAATGTGACATCATCATCATCAGTCTCCTCCATACCTTCCTATCCTGAGGGCTCAACTGGGACATCAGCATGGACACGTTGTCATTGTTCCACACCCAGGAGTGACTGGTGAAGTACTCCAACACCATCATGGCTCTGTGGAGGCGGGTGATGGTCTTCATCATCCTGTGGGCCAACAATGAGAGGAGAGAAAGAGAGGGAAGAGAGGGAAAAGGAAAGGAAGAGGAAAGTTCAGCAGAGGAAGAAGAGAAAAGATCAGAGAAGTGGTAGAGTTGGTGGTGTTACGGCCACAGAGAGGTTCATTGATGTAATATGAATGAAGGATGATGAAGACGGAGAACGAGACTGAGTGAGGCAGAGCTGGAAAAAAGAGGTATAGAAGGAACGTTGTTGAATAAAGGAGAGATGGACGAACAGAGGGAGGGATGGATGAACAGAGGGATGGATGAACAGGGGATGAACAGAGGGATGGATGAACAGAGGAAGGAATGAACAGAGGGATGGATGAACAGAGGAAGGAATGAACAAAGGGATGGATGAACAGAGGGATGGATGAATAGAGGGAGGGATGGACGAACAGAGGGATGGATGAACAGAGGGATGGATGAACAGAGGAAGGAATGAACAGAGGGATGGATGAACAGATGGATGGATGAACAGAGGGATGGATGAACAGAGGAAGGAATGAACAAAGGGATGGATGAACAGAGGGATGGATGAACAGAGGGATGGATGAACAGAGGAAGGAATGAACAGAGGGATGGATGAACAAAGGAAGGAATGAACAGAGGGATGGATGAACAAAGGAAGGAATGAACAGAGGGATGGATGAACAGAGGGATGGATGAATAGAGGGAGGGATGGACGAACAGAGGGATGGATGAACAGAGGGATGGATGAACAGAGGAAGGGATGAACAGAGGAAGGGATGAACAGAGGGATGGATGAACAGAGGAAGGGATGAACAGAGGGATGGATGAATAGAGGGAGGGATGAACAGAGGAAGGGATGAACAGAGGAAGGGATGAACAGAGGGATGGATGAACAGAGGAAGGGATGAACAGAGGGATGGATGAATAGAGGGAGGGATGGACAAACGATGGATGGACGAACAGAGGGATGGACGAACAGAGGGATAGACGAACAGAGGGATGGATGAACAGAGGGACGGAGGGATGGATGAACAGAGGGACGGAGGGATGGATGAACAGAGGGATGGATGAACAGAGGAAGGAATGAACAAAGGGATGGATGAACAGAGGGAGGGATGGACGAACAGAGGGATGGATGAACAGAGGGATGGATGAACAGAGGAAGGGATGAACAGAGGAAGGGATGAACAGAGGGATGGATGAACAGAGGAAGGGATGAACAGAGGGATGGATGAATAGAGGGAGGGATGGACGAACAGAGGGATGGACGAACAGAGGGATGGACGAACAGAGGGATGGATGAACAGAGGGATGGATGGATGGATGAACAGAGGGATGGATGAACAGAGGGATGGATGAACAGAGGGATGGATGGATGGATGAACAGAGGGATGGATGGATGGATGAACAGAGGGATGTAGAGTAGTGAAGTGTCCCCCCCTGATCCAGATCATGTGTCTGGGTTGAAGGATCAGACTTTGGCAGGTTGAGCCTTCAGAGCTGGAGGAAGGTGTTTGGACGTCTCTTGACCGTGTGAACGTTCTCAGGGTGGTGATGTTTGTCAGATATCTGTTCTTCATTTTAAGGGAGGGGGCGTTTGTTGAGAGGCGGGTGAGACTCATGCTGATCCTCTCTCTTGGTTTGATTATTCTTTTGTTTGATTTAATAATTACTTTAATTATTATGCTGTCAAAAAAACTGATAAAGCTTTTGAGCGTCTGTAAAATAAGGATTCCTCTGCAGAAGGAGAAGAGACAAAGATGGCAGGTTAAATGTTTGTTCTTTTTCATTGTGGTTTTTGTGATACTCTGTTTGGCCAATGAGGTAGAAGGGCAACCCATGCACGTTGTTCAGTAAAGCCAACTGCAAAAAACGAGAGTTCCTCTGGTGTCACTTCAAGAGAAACCTCAACAGAAACCACGTTAAGTTGCTTTGCACATTTTTGCAACATATTTACAACTTTGTCCAGGTAGAGTTTTAGTGTCAGTTGGTGATTTCTTTATTGTTTCAGTTCCTGTGAGGAGATTTCAGCTGATTGTAAAACAGACTTAAATCAATACTGATGTCTCTTTATGACCGGAAAAAGCAAACAAGACCGTTAACAAGAAGAGGGACTAGGGATGTAAGGATACACTCAACCCATGATTCGATTCAAATCCTGATCTTTGGTTCACGATACGATTCACTCACGATTCTCTAACGATTTACAAGAAAACTGGACTGAACTCAAAATTTAAATAACTATCATTTGATTTCAGTCCTCAGATATGGACAGTTGGGATATATATTTGTTCTCTTATATTTCTTTGTAAACAAAGTCATCCTTTTTCATTTTGAAGGTGTGTTGGAACTCAAATAAAACCACTGCACACTTTTTTTTAGGTCAATCTCTTTAAATCATCTACAGAGCAGCTTCTGCTCCTGGCTGTGAATTGACATGTTGTTCTTCAGGAATATCAGGGAAAGAGAAAATGCTGCCGTACCTCAGACTGGAAACACAAAGGTGAATCCTGACCTGCTCGGTCTTCACCTGCTGCCTCCATGGCTGTTATGATCAACTCAGTGAGTGACGAGAGAGCAGACAAGAGACTTCATGATGCTGAACAAGCGGAGAGAAATGCAGATAGCGCCCTCTACTGTTTAAAAATAATATCAGGGGGCGCTGGTGGCCTAAGCGCCCCACATACAGAGGCTACAGTCCTCATTGCTGGGGTCGCCGGTTCAATTACCGACCGCGACCATTTCCTGAAAGTCTTCCCCCGCTCTCTACTCCCCACATGTCCTGTCTCTCTTCTGCTGTCCTATCGAATAAAGGCCAAAAAAGGCTACCACAAATATAACTTAAAAATAATATCGCAATACCAATTTTGTTGAATCGATTTTTAATCCACCCTTATTTGTATTGATTTTTTACGATCTTGTTACATTCCTAAGAGTGACTATTTCTGTTTGCTTTATTATGTCTGAACCCGTGGCTGGTGTCAGACCAGGTGACTTAAAGAATGCTGCTGTATCGCCTTTTCCCCCACATTTTCCATGACTAAATAATAAGTAAACATTTGACTGTTAAAGAATAACTAACTTCTCATGTAAAAGAGGGAATGCAAAGACTGCTTTGTCCACAGGGGGCGCCAAAATCAACACAGACCAAAAGTTCCTCACAGGAGCTTTAAAAATCCTCTGCTGTGATTTAATAAAGGCATGGAGGGATGCTCCTCTTTGCAGGTTTCTAGAGTTAGTTGGAGTTAGCTGATCTAACACGGTCACCGCCATCTTTGTGCTTCATGATGCCACTTCAGAAACCAGTGGGGGACGCCTCTGACGCTGACCCGATCAGAAAATGATCAACATTACCAACGTTTTGAAAATGATGTCATGATGCACAGAGGTTGTTCATGGTCAAGAGGGATGTCCGAACTTTCTCTCAGCACTTTAAGAATCAGATGAAGACTCACTCCTCTGGACTAACTGGATTTCATCTGTGTGTAGGCCAGGAGAGCCAACATCAAATTATCAAATCTATGCCATGTGTTTTAACACTTTAATAATGATTGAAACAGTTTGAGGAATTCATTCTGTAATGAAACTTCCAGTATGTTACATTGTCCTCCTGGTGTCACAGGTAAATCCAGTTTAAAGGTGATTTTGTGTTTGAGTGCAGACTTCAGGGCTCATATTCAAAGAGCATATAAATCATGTCCAGTGGAAGTGATGTGGTAAGAACTTTAGAGGGTTTCTGAGTCTTCAAACTGCACAGTTTGATCAAACATTGTAGTTTGAAGGTTCTCCAAACATTATTTAACATTTGACTGTATTTGAGTTGCATTATTTTGCTATCAGCAAATGAGGATTTAATCAACAACAGGTTGGCTGGATTTCAGATGAGACCCTGTAGGTCTTAACACTAACTGATGCAGATAGAGATGACTCAGATTCCTCTCCTCAGTGAAAATAATCTGAAGGATTGGACATACATGCACGGTCGGTAAGCACGACACACCCAGTCAGATCAAATAACAGCCCACGATGTGAGTATGCTACCAAGTCAAGAGGATTTCAGATTGAAGACGGTGTGTGTAAAAACTCATCACACCTCACGTCTGAAATCTCCTTTGCTTTAGGAAGGAGGGAGCACACGTGTGAGTACGGAGCATTAACATGCATTAGAGTTGTATTCAGTGAGGTATATCTCTCTCCAACTGGACACAACTAGGTTCAGAGATGTCCCATGGTGCCTCGGGGTTCTCCATGATTGGATGAGAGCTGAGGGGATGACAGTAATGGATGACATATTCGCCAAAAGAAAAGTCTTCTTTCAACAAAAGGTCGTGAAAAACAGAGCATAGCTGAAGAGTGCTCTGGTACAGGCCAAATCTATTTGTCATGACCCTGTGTTTACAGAGTCCAGCTGATGCCATGAGGTCAGACGAAGACACAGCAGATTCAGGCTTATTCTTCTGCCCCAGACCCTTCAGGTGACCAGCCAGTAAAAACAAACCAAAACAAAAAGTAACACACACAGCTGGGGGGGTGGGGGGGTGGGGGTGGGGAGAAGGTGAGGGCTGACTGGCATGGGGGAAAGTGCAGGAGGGGGGGGGGGGGGGGCAGGTGCAACCTTACCAGGGCTTGTGGCCTGTCAGCCTGAGATAGCCATCATAGAGCAGGGCAGGGAGCGTGTGGCTGACAGTCGTCCAGTACTGATTAGTAAAGGGGTTGGAGCGCAGATTGACATTGGGCCTTCTGAAGGCCTGCTCTAAGGGATTGGTCTTGAAGGTCATGTTTATACAATTTTCTGTAGGAGAGAAATACATGTATAACAGGACAGGGGGACACAGAGAGGACGAGATGATGAAGAAGAAGAAGGTCTTTCTCCTTCTACTGATACAGGCGTGATGCAGGCCCCATGTGTAGTCCCACCACTGCTAGCCAGTGAACAGCTGAATGTCGTCTACAGGACTGCAGAGAGTCCAGTATCTGGGCTCTAAAGTGGACACATCCATTCAACTCTACGTTGTGGCAATTGAGCAGATAGCAGGGTTTTCAAAGGGCCAGCAACTGGGTTGGATTCCAAGTGCTTTCAGACTCAAGCTCACCTAAGTCCATGTATCAGCTGGACTGAGATGACCTTAATGCTGAGGCTTTGGAACCCAACGGAGAACACTATCATTGCAACTAAAAGGGCGTCAAGATTGCAGAACCCATCAGTGAGCTCCTGCAGGAGAAGAGCCGTGGGTTATACATTCTTGGACTCCTTCAATACGACACACAAGCGTCATGTAACACATTAGCATTGCAGATAAGACGTTAGGCGACTACCACGAAAGAAGATAAGTTACACGACTAAAGTAGCAGGCGTGTGTGCGTGTGTGCGAGGGGGGTTTTGGCGTTAATACAGCAGGAGAGCGGCACGTCTGAGTCGGTGGTGATGAGGTTACCTGGGCTCTCGTCCAATCAGCCTGAGGTACAGATCATAGAGGAAGGCCGGAGCCTTGTGGCTCACAGCGATCCAGTATTGATTGATTAGGTGATTGGTTGTGAGATTTACATTGGGCCGACGAAAGGCCTGCTCAAGGGGGTTCCTCTTGAAAGTGGATATTACATGGTACTCTAAGAAACAGAAGGTTGTTCAACACAAGTCATCAGTCAGCAGTTATATACACGTTTGATTTTCTGTCTAATGACTGACTGAAAGCTTTGGTCTTCAGGCTACAGAGGAAACAACGTCATCATGAGTTTACTTATTCTACCACAGCTAACTCAAAGCTATCAGTCAGGCTAAAAGGCTACATTATTGTATCTCTGCTGTGTTCAAATTGATCAAATGTGTAAACTCATAAGACATGAACATAAAGTAGGGCTGGGCGATAAATCGATAACAATAACAATCGTGATATTATTTTTCTCAATATAAATATGACAAATGTTCATATTTAAACCTGTAATTACACCCCCCAACCACTGGACAGGGAGGGGGTGCCAATGTGTCTTAAACACTAGTTACCAACCAACATTAGACAGAAGAAGACAAACTATCTAGACTAGAATTTAAAATCCTTCTTCTGACCTACAAAGCTCTTAATGATCAGACACCTTCATATCTTAAAGAGCTCATAGTGCCCTATTACCCCTCTAGAACACTACGCCCCCAACATGCAGGCCTGCTGGTTCTACCTAAAGTCTCTAAAAGTAGTATGGGAGGTAGAACCTTCAGTTATCAGGCCCTTCTCCTTTGGAATCATCTACCAGTCAGGGTCCAGGAGGCAGACACCCTCTCTACTTTTAAGAGTAGGCTTCAAACTTTCCTTTTTGATGAAGCTTATAGTTAGAGCTGGATCAGGCTTGGACCAGATGTTAGCTATGCTGCTATAGGCTTAGACTGCTGGGGGAACTGACACACTGAGATCCTATCTCACCCCCTTCCCCCCAACCCCCTCATCACTTACTTTAATATATTTTATTCTAATATACCTGTCCCATTAAAGTTACTAACCATAGACCTTTCTGGAGTCCCTGAGCTCCCTTGTCTCGTAGGTTCCTCTGAGCTGCCGTAGACGTCCTCCTGCTGAGGACGTTCAAGACTCCAGCGGCAACAGCTACTACTAACCATCTCATCACTATCACCGCTCCCTCTCTCTCTTATTCTCCTCTATCCCCCTTTCCAGACCCAACTCGGTCGAGGCAGATGGCTGTCTAACATGAGTCTGCTTCTGCCCGAGGTTTCTGCCTGTTACAGGACGTTTGTCCTCTCCGCTGTAACTAGCTAAATACTGTGAAGCTCATGGTGGATTAAGGTGGGGTCAGACTGAGTCTTATCCTGTCTTGGTGTTGGGTCTCTGTTCATAATTTGACATAGAGTGGTCTAGACCTGCTATGTTTGTAAAAGAGTCTTCAGATAATGTTTGTTGTGATTTGGAGCTATACAAATCAAGATTGATTGAAACTAAAACTTCACACAAAAATCTCATCTTACTCTAAAGACCTGCTTCCTGTGGTGAACTCAAGAAGTTCATCAGAAAACTAAATCCAGATACAAACTAACAAACTGTCTGGTTTCTTCAACTTTCACTCAGGAGCAAAAATCTGACTTTACATTTAAATTAAATAATGATTTGATATTTATCATGATAATTATTGATATCAACTGATATGAAAAAAAATATCCTGTAACATCTTTTTTTAATATCGCCCAGCTCTAACAGAAGGAATCAATTATTTAGAAAGTGCAAATGAATAAAAACAAGACCACAAACTGCATCTTAAGTTTTCTACTGAATAAAGTAAACATTTCTCAGATTTCAAACTTAAGTTCAACTTTAATCTGATCAAAAAATGTATTAATCATTTTGTATTTGTTTTCATGTTTTGATCAGGTGTGAAATGTGTTAACTTTCAGTGTGAGACTTCCTTAAATCACCTCTAAACAATGTGTGACTGCTAGTTAAAGGTGGGATTCCTTCCATCTACAAACAAGGCTCCATCTGGAGCAGCAGAACAAAAGCTGAGGTGTGGCAGGTAGTGGATCAGGTTACAATCATGTCACTGGAGACCAGGTTTTAAGCCTCTATTATCTTGGGCCTGTGTGGAGGCAGTGTTTAGGTAAGATAAACAGATTTCATACCAACTTCGCCCCAGTGGAACGGGTTGATTCCCCCGGTGGTGCAGTTGTAAACAATGATGTTTCTGGGCCTGTAATGAAGAGGACAGAGAGAAACATATGAAGTTATTTCATCTAAAAGCAGAAAACCTGAAGAAACAGGTGAGCGTATTCTTCCTACCTGCTGAGAGTCTGAGATCCTGAGTACCAGGCAGCTGCTATGGTAGCATTGATGACCACGTCCACCGGCACTAGGTCAGCCACGGCATCATTAGACGCCCTCATTGTACGGAGGATCCCCTTACCGGCCTACAAAAGGTGCAAGTCGATTAATACAGCCGCTAAAGTTTCAACAAATGTGTATGAAGGATAGACAAAGGTACATGAGGTGCTTAACTACCAGACCTATTTAAATAATAATCAATTAATCAATTAATAATAATAACAATAATAATGATGACAATAATGATAATAATAATAATAATGATAATAATAATAATAATGATAATAATAATAATAATAATAATGATAATAGATAAATACATTTAAAAAGGGAAAATCTTAATTTAAACAGATGTGTAAATACTACTACTACTACTAAACATAATAATAACAATAATCAGAAATAATAATAATAATTATTATTATTATTGTTATTGTTATTATTACCATCACATACATACATATTAAATAAAAATAAATGATAATAACATTTTTAAAAAGTGAAAATAGTTCAGTTTAACTACCAGACCTATCAGATGAAATGAGTGCTATTTCTGTGTAATTTTAAATTGCTTCTTAAAACTTTTTTTTTTAAAAGGCCTTCATAACTATGTAAAATTTTAATTTAAATTAATTTATTATTATTATTATTATCTTTTTTATTATTACATTTTTCTTATATATTTTTTTTCTTTTCTTTGTTTATTTTTGTCTTTCTGTGAAGCACTTTGTAACTTTGTTTAGAAAAGTGCTATAGAAATGAAGATTATTATTGTTATAATTATAATTTTTATTATTATTATTATCATTATTATTAACTGCACAGCCACATACATGGGCGGCAGGTTAGAGAGGAAGCTGCAGAAGGTTCACAGACAGAGACAGGTTGGCCTCAGCTGTCGTAAGGCTCCTTAAAGCATGTTGAAATTATGGGGCAATTTTGTCAAAGGAGCATCTTGAGCAAGCTGTTGAACTGTCATTTAAAGAAGTTACAGCTGGGAGGGTGCAGCACTCCAGCATCGGAGCCATGAGACAGATACAGCTTATAAAGGAGACAGATATTAAAGTTTTCATTACTCTACTTACTGCGATAAATATTCCACTCGGTCCATTGAAGTTATCAATCCAGCCCTGAGAGACGGACAGAGAGCAGCAGCATGAATACCCTCACTGACACATTACATGTTCTCTTCTTTGATAAACTGGAACTAAAGAATAATACATCATGAAAAAGTCTGACATGTACTGATTATGGTTTCAGATGAACTGAGCTGCTTTTTCCTCCTCACTTAACACGATGTATCATGTCCTAAAGCTCGCTCTGATCTGAACATGTGAAAAGTCTCAAACGTCCTGAACCCAGCAGTGCTCCAGTCCTTCAGCTCGCCACGCTCACAGGCCAGGAGAGGAAAGGTGAGAAGAGCTTCTTCACTACACATTCCTCACATTCCTCCTCCTCCTCCTCCTCCCACCGCCATGTTCACTGCTCCACTGCTCCACTGCCACCAACGCCTCTGTGCTGGCAGCAGAGCGCTTTTAGAAACACAGGACGAGTGTTGCTGAAACTTGGACTGTGTACAAGAAGGACCAAGAAAGATCTTTGGACACTTTCTCCATCTCCTCAATACCCAAGTTTAAAATCTGTTGACCGCCTGATCCCAGCGAAGCCAGTTCGTGTTTTATAATCCAGAGATTCTGGAGGTCGCTGTGTGGAGAGAGTGTTTTCTGATGACCCAGGCTTTCATCAAAGAGAGCAGCTTTAGTATTACTCTGCTGTTTTATTATGACCATGCTCTAAAAAAATGCTTCTCCCTTTAGTTTTCAAATCAGCTAATACATTCAAAATCCCACAATGTGATTCAGCAGACTGGCCCAGACCCAGAAACCACCCCGAGAGCCTGTTTGGTATACTTGTGCAGTTTGTCTTCTCCTTTTTAAACAGCATCATAAACTCATCTGGGGCCCAGTGGAACATTTGATTCAGTAATTCTTCAGATTTAAAACAATATCAAACCCAGTTTAACTCTAATGGCCTGAATCACTCACTGGGAAGGGCTCCTTCCAGCTGGCTCCCACTATGGAAGGTCTGATGATGGCTACGTTCAGGTCTCCTGCCTCCTGCTGCACCAAATACTCAGCCAGAGCCTTTGTGTAGGTGTAAGTGTTGGGACGCTCCCCGATCAGCTTTGGGGTGAGAGCGGAGACCAGCTCGTCATCCATCCAGCTGGAAGGACAGAAGAAGAATCAAATTCATTCGTTAGCAACAAAATGACAGACAGCGAAGAGGAAGTTTATATGACTGTATGTAGCTCTGCATAAACAAAGATGGATCTCATTAAGCTGTTAGAATGTGACCTGATTGTAGTGTGAATTATAGACGAATTGAATCCACATTCCACACCATGAAGTTTCTTCCAAAGACAAACATATCAACCTTTTTGTGAAATAAGAGGAACAATTCAAAGTCGTTACACTTCATGATAAATACAAGAACAAAACTTCATCCAGTCACATCCAGTCAGGGGTTAACAACGGTCCAACACATCCTCTCTCATGCCATTTGCACATATGCAAACTAAGCAAGAGTGTGTGCAAGTTTTGTTTTTGAAATAAATAAAAGAGGAAGGACAAAAAAAGATTTAAAAAAGCGCTCGTGGAGACCTGTCACTCAGCCACAGCCCACAGCTGAGTGTCTCCACTGTGGTCAACACCTTCAGTCAGCTGATTCACATGAAACATGCTTGAAACTTCAAACACCTCACTGATAGCTGAACCAGATATGAGACCACATGATGATTGTTCCACGTGATGGAAAATCAAAACAAAAAGAGGTGTTCGAATAAGTTCTTAACAATCAATGAATCCCTACTCCATGAATTGTTGACATCCCTACTACAGACAGAATGACTCCATGTTCAGCAGCTTGAAACAGACTACAGCCATCCTCCTCTCTGCTGTGATGTTACAGTAAAACTTGAATGAGCTGCATTGGCGACTTCTAGATTTAGGTGATTAATGACTTCAACTGGATGAGTAAAAACAGGTCACTAAAACGCCATCCATCCATAAATCCATACATCCATTACTTCCGCTTATCTGGGGTTGCAGAGGTTAAATTCTAAGTAGATTGACCCAGACATCCTTTCCAGCTCCTCCTGGGGAATCCCAAGGCGATCCCAGACCAGGTGGGATATATAAAAACGAGTTCTGGGTCTATCCCGGGGCCTTCTTCCAGTTGGATGAGCCAGAAACACCTCTAAAGGGAGGCGTCCGGGAGACATCCTTATCAAATGCCAGAACCACCTCAGCTGACTCCTTTCGAAGCCCAGGAGCAGCCGCTCTACCCCGAGCTCCCTCCGGATGTCTGAGCTCCTGACCCTCTCTCTCATACAGGACTTCCAGCAGATCAGTGTCCGGTCGGTCTCTGATCCACTGTGGTCCGGGTCCGTGCTCTCTCGTCCATCAACACCCACCGGTTGCTTTTTCAGAATGCAGCACGGAGCAGGACCGCCGGACAGCTGGAGTCATGTGACCGAGGTTTTCCTGTGGTAATTCCTGAATCAAGGATTCTCCTCCTCCTCTCCTCATCCTGAGGTTTCTGGCTGTTAAAGGAAGTTTTTCCTCTCCACTGTAACTAGTTGTAACTAGAGGTGCAATGCTCATGATGGTTTAAGGTGGGGTCAGACTGAGTCTTATCCTGTCTTGGTGTTGGGTCTCTGTTCAGAATTTGACATAGAGTGGTCTAGATCTGCTCTGTTTGTAAAAGAGTCTTGAGATAACATTTGTTGTGATTTGGCGCTATACAAATAAAGATTGATTGATTGATTGATCCATGTTGTCTTTCTGGTCCTCTGAAAACCTCTGACCTGTTGACTCCAGGCCTGGCTCCGCTCATCATGACTTTGGTTTGTTGTTGTAGTTAAGTGAAATACGATCTGGTGATAACACAGAGTGTTTTATTCTGAAAATTAACCGGATGTTTTCATTTTGTTTCAGTGAAACCTGACTTCCTGTCCCGCTCCATCTGCTCTGTTGAGATTGATGTGTCGTGCTCCGGCATCCGGCAAAAATAGAGTCCTGTGTATCTGATCCGGAGGACTGCTGGATCAGAGACGTAGCCGGAATGCAACGGAGCAGATCCAGTGGAAGTTAACACATTGACTAGAATAGAAACCTATCAGATCCAGTGCTGTGACGGACCCAACACGGATGTGGTGGAATTTGGCCGTAAGGCTGAGCTCAGACACACCTCAGAGTAGCTCATTTCAGCCGCTTAGATCTGCTATCTTATTCTTTTGTTCGTGACCCACAGCTCTAAAACTCTTCTGTAACATGTAATGTCATTTCTTTACGTAAACATACAATGTTGTCATTCAGGAGTCTTTCTTAACAGAAACTTCTACAGCATGAGTGAAATGTCTGTGATTGAACATGTCACTGAGCAGAACCTTCAACACAGCAGAGTTTAGTGTATAATGAGGGCATGCTCACGCCTGGTAATCAATAACATATTACAGAGCTGACATGCCAATGGTTCAATACACTGCACACAAGTTTGTCAAATAAAAAGTTTATTCTAAGAATGTGATCGCACCAAGAGGATCGGCCTGAGTACTGAGCTGCACATCAAACATCAGGTTGATCTGCTCCACCACTCTGACCACTGGTACACACCCCACGCTGCACGGCTGCACCGCTGTGGTGCTTTCATATTGTCCAAATGACCAGATCTACAAAACACTGCAGGCTGACCACAACCACATGTGGCTCGCAGACAAATGGCTGCTACAACGTTAAACATGGGTGTGGAGTTGAAAAGCAACAACATCCAACAAGTTGAATGGCGTGTTGCACGGTGAAGTGTTAAAGCAGCAGATTATAAAGTGAATATGATGTTCTTAACCTCGGGTCCACACAGCCTGCTTCACCATCTCTCTGTTTGTGATCCTCGATGGATCCCAACACGTTCTCTCTCTGCTCATATCCATTCAAGGTCTCTCAAAGCTGGACCACACTTTACATGCTATGCCTCAGAATCATCCCATAATCTCCACTTACTCTGGGAGCTTCTAACGCTATACTAATCTCTGCCTCGGCAGCTGAGACTGACAGCCTCTACAACGTTAGTGCTACTAAGCAGCTGTTTACTCTTCAGCTATGGCTAAGCTGACATGCTCACTGTGTTACTCACATTAATCATGCTGAAACCATCAGATGTGACTTTATGCATCCAGTAATCTGGAGAAACACAGAAGTCCTCAAACATGATTCCACGCAACTGTTTACTAATGAGAAACCGATGACCATCACACACCTAAAGGGGTCTTTTAGCCCCCAGAACTACTACCAGAAGTCCTGGGTAGATTGTGCAAATCAGGTCAGTGACGTATGGAGAAAAAAAGTAAATGCACTACACCACCAGACCAGTAGAGGGCAGTAAGACAAAGAGGAATGCCATTCATCACAGATGACACCATAGAAGCAGACGGACAGGCAGGTATCATTTTGAGCAACACAACAGTTAGCCTGTTAGCATGAAGAGACTCAGCTGGTCTGTTTTAGATGGTGCTATATTTCATCACAGATGGATTCACTGAATCAACACGTGAGAGGAGATAAGCGCGAGTAGCAAAGACGTTTCAACACGGCTTCAAAATCCTTTTGAACTCAAAAAGCCGTGGCAGAGACCGGCCGGTGTTTTGGTTTAAACAGCGACCCTGTTAGCCGGATGCATCCCTCATAAACGTCTTTAGACGATCATTAAATATCTGATAAGGATATTTTGAAATCTTAATAAAAACTAAACTAGTTTGCATTCCCAGGAACTCCCTCTGTGTTTCAACAGCTGTGTAAACTCAACACACACTGACACGTTCAGCTGAAGGTCTCCAGTTTACAGGGTCACTTTTAAAACCAGAACACTGGGAGGAGAGACACATTCACGGTGGGCTGAGAGAAGACTACTGTTACAAGCTGCTAAATCAAGAGAATCACAGCTTCTTCTTTTGAAAAGTACACACACATACAAAAAAGATAGAACAAATAAAAACTAATGAAAGAAAGAGAAATCAAGAGAATCACAGATGTGTGTGATGTTATTGTGGACGGCGGGCAGAATAAAAACACTGAGGTTAATCGACCAATCAGACACGTTCAGCATTGCAGGCCCTGCCCCTGAAAGTCCCTGGACCTTTGAAAAGTACTACCCCCCTAGCAGGGGCTTTTTAGGGGGGAGATTATCTACCCCTGAACTAAACATAGACCCTGGTTCCTCAGGTCTAAATGCACGTAGTTCAGGGGTTAGGGTTAGTCCCTACAGTAGAAAAACACCTTTATAAACAGGAACAAGAACACACAAACCAACAGTCACCATGACAGTTTGTTGAAGCTGTTAACGAGTCCGGATCAACTTACTCCAGAGAATCGATGAGCTTGCGGTAGTCTACCGGGGGAGTATAAACAACTTCCTCAATGAGCTCTCGGTCACAGTTGGCGTAGGCTGTGGAGACGTGCAGAAACACCTCCAGGTGCTTCATCCTGTGGGCCAGGGCCAGCATCTTTTGGGTAGCCAGGACATTCAGCTGCACGGCGTCTCTGAGAGAGGGGAGAGGGAAAGGTAAGCCTACATACGTATATCCAGCAGACAACTTAAGTAAACCCAATGACCCAGTACTGTGCAGGATTCTGTAGCTGTTCACCATCAGTGAGTCAGGCATTGTTATCAGTGATGGCGGACTAAGCCTTTCTACCAAGTCCAGTTGCCTTTCCGGATCAAGCTTCGAATGGATAAGTTCATCTTTGTCCTAAGTTGCATGAAGTCTAGCAGCACTTCTAGAGTTTACATCACGTTACATCTCATTTGTTACATCCAAACCAGAACCAGAACGTAGCGACGCTGTGAAAAGTATTGATTGCAAAGACTGGTTAAGTCAGGAGACATTAAGAACATGACGAGGTGAGCTTGGACATGTTGGCAAGCATGTTTTTCCTGTTTGTGCTATAGTGTGTTCAAGTCCTTAAACATTGATGTATAAAAGCAACAGACTGTACTGTACTAAGAGTGACATGCAGACAGCTCATCATGTAACAGGTGGGTCGTTTAGCTGTCATTGACATGACACGATGGAAACAGAGTGAAATGAGAGAGTGAATAAACAGGTGACAAAATCACAGATCAAGATTTTCGTTGATTTTTTTGTGACAAAGGTTTCCTTGATATAATGATCTGTTCCCTCCTCATTATGAAGAACGTTCTGTGGACAAGTCTATGAAGTGAGTTGGTCTCATAGACTGTATAAATAATGGACGTAGTATCTGTGACGTCACCCATCTGTTTCTGAAGCGCTGTTTTGAGGCCAATCGGCTATGTTGAACTCAACATAACTGCTGTCGAGCAAATTGTGACTAGGGTTGCAAAATTAGAAACTTTCCATGGGAATAAACGGGAATTTATGGGAATAAAGCAGGAATTCACTAAATTGAAGGTTGGCTCTTAATATGGAAGTTAAATATAGTTGGGGAAAATATATTTTAGCATAATCCTGACTAAAAAAACCAGATTTCATGCAAGTACAGTTGAACATCTATGCTATTCCTCAATCACACGCACATAGCACACTGCTTAATGCAGGGCTATTGAGACCACGCCCCCTACATGCACTGTGCATTCCTCCATCACATGCACACATGATTTCTAGAATCCTGTAGAGGCTTGAGAAGCTTGAGGGAAGATGCTTTTTGATTTGCATGTTGAATGGGACTTTGTTGGAGGGAGAGCGGCTCTTTTCATTTAACATTTTCAATGGGACTTTGTTGGGATTGCATTTTTGTTAATTTTTGAATAGGTTGGGTCGGGGGGGATGAGTAATATTTAACTCAACATTGATGTTTTTGTTCTTCAATGAAAGAATTGATTGTTCAATAAAATATTTAACACTTGATAAAGTTCTACTTACAAATAAATCTGTTTTAATTGTATTATTTTGGATGGATGTCTGCTTATAACAAAACACATATTGATGCTTGGATATGGTCAGTGTTGGGAATAACGGCGTTAAAAATAATGGCGTTATTAACGCCGTTATTTTTTTCCAGTAACGGGTGATCTAATTAATTACTATTTCAAACGTTACAACGCCGCTACCGTTACCGACAGAGAAATGTGGCGCGTTATTATGCACTGAAATCTAACAGCTCTCATCCGACCTGGCTCGCTCAGCCAGGCACAGGACAGGAGCTGCAAATAAAATGTTTGTTGGCTGTCTTTCTTTGGTGAGGGGGAGGGCTGACAGACACATAAGTAATGATGATTGGCTAAAGGTAGAGTACAATTTCACGTTAAGCCAATCAGTGCCAGAGTTCAGGTAGGTGGGTGTTGTTGTTTAAACTAGATGCAATAATGACGAGTCCGGAGCGGTCTGTCCCGATAAAATTGGCATTCACAGGATGGAAGTACAGGCACTACTTCAACATCATCGATATAAAAGGCAAGAATATACATGTTAAGTGCACATTATGTCCCCGAGCGAAGTGTTTGTCCGCGTCCGTTCAGAGTAACTCCAATCTCATGAAGCACCTCTCAACGGCACACGCCACTACGAAGCTACTAGCCAAAAACACAGATAACGCCGTTGATGATGCCGGCGCTGCTAGTAGCAGGCCAGGTCACAACATGGACGGACATGGAGAGGGAGCCACGCCGTTCAAGCAGCAAAAGCTGGATTTTTCTGCCCCGAGAAAACTTGTGACACAGACTGAATTAAATGCTCTGATAGGCAGGTATGTTGTTGAGGACATGCTCCCATTATCAACTGTTGACTCAGACGCCTTCAGAGCCATAATTGCTAAAATACCAGCGAGTGGAGGGGCCGTTCCGCCATGCAGAAAGACATTTTCTAAATACATAGAAGCAGAGTATGTTAAAATGAATGCCAAGCTCAAAAGCAGTTTTGAAGAATTAGAATATGTTTCTACTACTGCTGACATATGGACAGCACACAACCCCCGTTGAGAGACTGTTTAGCCTGGGGAAGCTTGTCTTTACTCCAAAGAGGAACCGACTGTCAGACCAGAAGTTTGACAATCTCTCTCTCTCTCTCTCTCTCTCTCTCTCTCTCTCTCTCTCTCTCTCTCTCTCTCTCTCTCTCTCTCTCTCTCTCTCTCTCTCTCTCTCTCTCTCTCTCTCTCTCTCTCTCTCTCTCTCTCTCTCTCTCTCTCTCTCTCTCTCTCTCTCTCTCTCTCTCTCTCCCCCTCCCTCCCTCCCTCACACTTGAATACTTGAAGACCTACAGTTTATATCAATTGTCTGAAGCTGTGAGACAGTTTGATTTATTTAATTTACAGTTTTTAACTGAGAATGTTTTGTTGAAAATACTTGGAAGTACAGTTTATATCAATTGTATAGTTAAATGAAGTACCCGTCTATGCTGTTCTACTCTATGCAACTGGCCCGTGAAACCCACTCAAAAATCAAAATTAATTTACATATTTGAAGGTTTTTCAAAAAAGTAACGCAATAATTACTTTCCCAGGTAACTAATTACATTCATGAAGGAGTAATTCAGTTACTAATTCAATTACTTTTTGGGGAAAGTAACTAGTAACTATGACTAATTACTTTTTTAAAGTATTTTGCCCAACACTGGATATGATACCTATCCATTACATTACCCTCAATTCACAGTTCATTCACATTGATTCCCATGGAAAGTTTCCAATTTGGAATATTTCCCAAATTCCCAAGCTTAACTTCCCATGGAAATTTACCTGAAACTTTCCACCCCTTTGCGACCCTAATTGTGACGTAAAGAGGCGGGCTTTGAGCCTCCTAGCAAACAGCTACAGTGTTCCTGCCTGTCAATCAAATCAGCTGTGATGAGTCAGCTCGTAATGGAAAGCTCGTAATCTCAATATCTTCCAAATTGCAGCATTATGAAAAACATTCACTTCGTACAGTGTGTGCCGATCCAGAAAAGAGCCATCCAGACTACACTCGTTTTTTGAACCAGACTGTAAACATGTTTATTTTGGCTTTTTTGAATTGGTGTGGATGTGGTTTCCGGTACTTTCAGAGCTAGCCTCAAGTGGACACTTGAGGAACTGCAGCTATTAACACTTCCGCATTGGCCTCATATTTTTAGACCCGAGGTTGCCGCTTGGTCGGTCACCAGTTTGGTCTAGCGGTTAAACATTTGCACCCCATGCACAGACGTGATGGTCCTCAAAGTGGCCTGCAGCCTCTTGTCTGTCCCACTCTCTCTCTTTCAGTCTGTCTGTTGATACATCCTCTCTGAATAAATCAGAAATAACAACAACTCTCCAAATCTGCATTACAGCCCAAAAAGTAACTTAAAAAAACTGTATACAACTGAGCTCATCATCAGAAGAAATGAGAAACCACTCCAGACACATCCAGGGTCATTCCCTCTGTGCTGTCAGATAGTCGAGCACTGATCTTAAAGAACAGCAGTGATGTTATAAAGTGCTTGGAAAGTGATAAAAACATTTATTCCAGCTGTGTTTTTCTCCTAAAGTCGTCTCGTGTTCATCTCAAAAGAAGAGTCAATGATTTCCTTCAATGAAAACAAAGGTTACACGTTGAGGCACCACGCTCAGGTGTCAGCATCCCTGTTTACAGCAAACAGTTGTAGGTTCAATCTGTCATCACTACCCATGCTGTCTCTGACATTTCATACATGTGGCTGTAATTCTACAGTCTTCTGCAAGAGTGAAACAACAAGACAATTACCACAGAGAGAAAGAAGCAGGAGAACAACGTGCTGGCCTTATTTCTAAGATATACGTCATTAAAAGAAGAAAGAGAGCAGAACAAACAGAACACTTACTTGAGAGCCTCATTAAAGCGGATGGTGGCAGCACAGTGGAAAACCACGTTAATGTTTTCAGCCAAGATGCTCTGATCCTCTTTACTCAGATCCAGCTCCGGAAGAATCAAGTCGCTGCTCATCGCTATGATCTTCTTTGCAAAGTCGGGCTGCTCCTCCTGCACCCTTTCAAACAGCTGAGAGTGAAAAGAAACATCGTCAGTCATAACCAAGGTTCAGTTTATAGGAGGTACGATGACGGAGGAGGGGTGGAAATCTGTGCACTGTTATTTAGTGTGCAGGTGAACAGAGACTCTTAAATTAAGGCCTTCTTTTACTTCTTTCTGTGTAGTGTTGGTGATACATGGTGCCAGAGTGTATTTTTATGTACACATGCTGAAACTTCCCTTATCTCTTTCTATTCCTGGCCCCTAATAACCCCTTACATATAGCAGAAGTAGTATTTAACATCAGCCTACAGTCTGTTCTTTAGAAGCTGCTGAGACAGCTGAAAGTCAAGTCAAACTTTGTTTATAGAGCACATCTAAAAAACAACCATGCCCCCTTTGGCTCATGCTGCTGCTCCCCTCTTTTGTGTGTTTCAGTGCTTGTTTATGGCCTAGATAATACTGGACTGTTTTAACCAATAACACTTAATTTAGTTTATTTATTTTATGTATTTGTTTCAATTTATTTATTGTACTTTATATTATTTATTTTGTTATTATTATTATTATTATTATTATTATTATTATTATTATTATGTATTTATTTAAATTCTATTTTAATGTTTTGATATTAAGTTGTATTCCCTTTAAATGTCACCATGGGTGGGGGTGGTGGGGGATTTCTATGAATCAGTTTACTGTACGTCATCACTGTGAGTTATTACTGTTGTGTTGAAAAATTCGTAAATAAACTTTGTTTAAAAAAACAAAAAAACAACTGCAGTTGGCCAAAGTGCAGTAAGCTTAAAAACACAATCAATAAAAACAAATCATAATTAAAAAAGAGAAGATATTAAAAACACAATAGATAACACAAGAAAAAGACAATAAATAATAGCAAGATCAAATGTTGTATGTCTTGCTCAACAGGTATAATAAGCCAATGCAAAGAGGTGCGTTTCAAGCAAAGATTTTAAATTCTCAATTGTCTGGGCATATCTTAAAAAGGAGTCCTGATCATAAATTGAAGATGTCTGCACCTGCTACCTTGTAAGACATTTTAACTGATATCCTCAGTTAGTGCAGCAGTAAATCACTTTGGTTCCCCTCATGAACAAAAAGGAGTCTGTGACATGATACTGTATGTGTTTTAAGAGAGTACTGGACAACTTTATTTTGAAGCGAAGGACACATCCACTCTGAGAAGCATCTGAACAACGAGCTCAAGCAGTGAATCATCATTTAAACTTCGAGCATAGCGAGCATAACTTGGCATTATGTTCACATCAGGCAACATTTTAATGTGCACCCATCTGGTAGCAATCCCCCATCCCCCATCCCCCACCCACACACACTTACACACACACACCTCCTCCTCCTTTACACTGCTCAACAGCCATCACATTGTGCCATCTCATTTTTCAGCCCACAGTTCATTTGGAATGTGGAACAATATCAGGCTCCCAGCATGTCTCATTTAGACTAGCTCTTAGTAAAGTTGCTATAAACTTAGACTGCTGGGGAACTGACACATCCTTCTCTCTCCTCTGTCTGCCTGTCTCTTACTTTAACTCTCCCTGTCCCATTAGAGTTACTAACCATAGACCTTTCTGGAGTCCCTGAGCTCCCTTGTCTCGTAGGTTCCTCTGGATCTCTGCTGCTGTGGACGTGCCAGACTCCAGCTGCTACAACCGTCTCACCACTATCATCTCTGTCTCACTTCATCTCCCTCTATCCCTCTCTCCAACACGGTCTCAGCAGATGTGTGTCTAACATGAGTCTGGTCCTGCTGGAGGTTTCTGCCTGTTAAAGGAAGTTTGTCCTTGCCACTGTAACTTGCTAAATGCTACAAAGTGCTCTGCTCATGGTGGATTAAGATGAGATCAGACTGAGTCCTGTCTGTAAGATGGGACTGGATCTGATCCTGTCTTGATGTTGGGTCTTTGTTAATAATAGAACATAGAGTACGGTCTAGACCTGCTCTGTTTGGAAAGAGTCCGAGGAGAACATTTGTTGGGATTTGGCACTATAAATAAAGTTTGATTGATTGGTCAATACTCCTCTGAAACCGTGATAGCAAAGGGGATTCTAGGGCGAACCTGATCACACACGTCACACATCAAATCAATCTGCAGAAAGGAGTTGCGCCACATCTAGTGCACTGTTTAAGATTTCCTGTTAACAGAAACATCACGTTCTGGTAGCACTGGTGGACAGGGATGGAGGATACTTTTGTTATAATTCTCAATTTAAAGGTAGCACAACTCTAGATTGGCTTTTAATGGCTGACCAGTCAACAGCAGGGAAACTAAGACAGGAAGTGGCTGAAAAGTTTGGGAACCCCTGCTATATAGTATCAATCAATCAAGCTTTATTTATAGAGCACCTTTCATACAAATCAAATGTAACCCAGAGTGCTCTACAGCGACTGAAAAACAAGAAAGAAGCAGAAATAAAATAATGGCAAGAAATATTTAAAAACAAAATGTGTTTTAAAATAGAGACTAATGCACACCAACGACAATGAAATATGTGTCATTAAAATAAGTTAAAGCATCAAATTAATATTAAGAACATAAATAGTTAAAATAAATACATTTAAAAAGGGTAAGGATAAGAGTTAAAAATAAAAATTAAGGCTAAAAATATCAATAAAAATGAGTAGATCAATTAAATAATTAAATAAATAAATAAATGAATAAATACCCAATATAATAGTAAAAGTAAGTAATAAAATTGTTAAACTCTACATAAAATCCAGACTGAATAAATATGTTTTTGGTTTAAGTTTAAAAGTCTGAATATCTCTATCAGCTCCTCTCAGATCCTCCTACAGGATGTTCCATCGTCTCAGAGCGTCGTGTCTGAAAGCAGCATCACTGAAAGTTTCTGTTCTCCTCTGAGGAACAGCTAAAGAGGAGAGGAGCCCGAGGATCTGAGAGGCCTTCCTGGTTCATACACTAAAAGCTGAGATGTAGTCTGGTACGAGGCCATGCAGCGCCTTAAAAACTATTAAAATCATTTTAAAATCAATACGAAGGGAAACAGGCAGCCAGTGTAAATACTTTAAAACAGGCATAATGTGAGCTCTCCTTCTGGTCTTCATTAAACTCTTGCTGCTGTATTTTGTATTAATTGCAGTTTGTTTATTGTGTTCTTTGTAGACCAGGAAGGAGAGCGTTACAGTAGTCTAACCTGTTGGTTATAAAAAGCGTGCATTAGTACCATGTACACGTCATGGTTTAAATTCAAGCCTTATAATTTCAGTGTTTTGTTCCTGGTCCAGCCGTGTGCAGAACTTTCTAAATCCCTCTTGTTTAGTTTGACTCATTCGATGAAACACCTCTCACCTTGCAGTTGATCATTTCAGTGATGCGTGCCTGAGGGCTCTGACCAGCTTTGGACCTGACCATCACATAGACGGTTTTCACCTCTGGACAGGACCTCAGCAGCTTCTCCAGCAGCACCTTGAACAATGAACAAAGGAGAGTTAGATAACTGTTCTTTTTCTCAGTGGACCGTTCAGTCGCTGGGTGAGGTGATAGAATGACTTTTTCACTTCCTGGTTTTGGTGATTTGCAGAAGTTGCAGAAGTTGAACTAAGTAAACTTAGTTTGTGGTGTCATGTTTGCTTCTCTGTTTACAGCATCCAAATATCAGACAATGGCTGCTGTCTGGGACGGTAAGATGAGGATGATATGAAAGATGGGCCAAATAAATCAGTGTTTCTCACCCCATGAGACAGCAGTTAGACTCTTACGTGTGTTTCAGGGTTATTATATACAGACAGAGAAGCCTGTTTGTTACACCTCACCTGCATCAAGTTGGCAGATAAGAGTCGACATAAAGGAATTAAAAACAGGTTTACTGTCAACCCTCACTCATTCACTCACACTGTCGGGTTCAGTCATGTCTGGCTTATTCAAACAGTACCGTACCTTGCCCATGAAGCCTGTTGCCCCAGTGATCAGCACATTTTTCCCTGCATAGTATTCTGGGATGTTCACCATGATGTCTGCCGTCCTGCTCAGTGAGCTCCTCAACGCCGCTCCACCTGCAGAGACAGAACAAAGTGAGGATTAGAAAAGACTGGAGGAGAGGTATGTGCACAACATTGTTTGATGCAATTTAAAATTTTGCACAGACTGCACAATTCAAAGTCTAAATTTCACAGAATATTCCCTGAAATCTCACCACACCGTGATGAATGCAATTCAACAGAATCAATGTTAACACACAGTTATGCCCTGTGTCCCAGCCTGCAGAATGTCTGGATTGGAATCTTTAAAAGTTCTCGGGGTTGAGATTAAACCTGATCCCGTATTGATCATCTTTGGCATGTCGGAGCGGCTCAGGAATCTCCTTTCTTCAACAATTATTTTGATTGATTTTGTAATTACAGGGCAAATAAGCATTGACAGTGTAAAATGGAGATTCAAAGAGTGTGTGCACCAGTGGCAGTACTTAAAGGTGACATATCATGCAAAATGGACTTTTTAATGGTTCTCTACCTGAAATATGTTTCCCTGGCATGTCTACAAACCCCCCGAGAATGAAAAGAATCCATTCTGCCCCTGTTCTGATTTCTCCACCTTTCTGTAAATGTGTGTGAAACGAGCCGTTTCAGACTTCAGTGTTTTTGTTACGTAACAACAATATCCGGTCTGTCACGGAGTCAGAGCTCGGAGCTTGTTCAGCCCATAGACTGTATAAAATACAACTCAACCCCTCCTCCGTTTTTCATTACCTGCACATGTGTGCTAACAAGGAGCTTAGGAGGGAGGCATGCTAGTTGTAGGCTGTCTTAATAAACACAAAGGTCGGTTTTACTCCCCACGTCTGCAGATTTGAAGATCTAGTGGATGATTTTTATTTATCATGGATAAGTGCTAGCGCTAGTTAGCATAGCCACATAGCTACATGTTCGTAGCTGTGTACCAAGACACACGTCTACATACTGACAAATAAAACAACAAGAAACACTAAATCTGTGACCAATGGTTCAGAAAGGTCCTGCTACAGGCGCCTCTCCGTCAGGATCAGATTCTGGATCAGATTCAGAGGGTTGAAGTAACGCAGGTCTGTGAGCAGCCTTGTATAGAAGAGGGTTTTTCAGGCATGCCAAAATCTGATTTTAAAGTGTTTTTTTGAGCATAAACTTTAAAGACATGTTTTGGGGACCTCTTAGACCAATATATATTGATGAAAAAAGCGTGATATGTCACCTTTAAATACAACAACTTTACAGACCTTTTCATGACCATAACCCCAAGCTCCTCCCACCCAAACCTCACATTCAAGTCAAGTCAAGTCAACTTTATTTATATAGCACATTTAAAACAACCAGTGTTGGCCAAAGTGCTTTACAAGGTTAAAAGTAAACATTAGTTGCATAAGAAAAAAACAACAACATTCCTTAGCTTAATAATACAAAAGATACCAGTTATAAACAAATAATAAAAAGAGCTACAACGGACAATCAAAAAAAAACAGACAAACCAAAATCAATTAATAAATAAAGGTTAAATATACATTAAAGATAGGTAGAAGGAAGAGGGGGAAGAGAAGGAGAGGGGGGGGGGGGGGGGGGACACCCAAGCTTCATCTGGATGAACAGTTGTTTTGTTTAAGTATTCGATGGCTCAGGAATTTCCAAGTCTCTAAACAATGTCTTTTATCTTATGGGCTGCTTGCTGCTAAGAAACTGATCCTCCTATTTTGGAAGAAGAAAGAAGCACCTACCCTCAAACTGTGGTTAATGACGGAAACACTTCGTTTAGAGAGAATTCGATTTATTCTTAAGAACAGGCTTGAGAAATTTGAAAAAAAATTGGCAACCACTGATCTCCTTTTTGCAGAGCTGGAATAATCAACTTGTTGTACATTGTCAGGTAGCACTCGTTGGGAGGGTTGAGGGAGGGGTGAGGAGGGGATCATTTCTTGTTCTACTGTTAACTTGATGCTCTGATGAAGACAGTGATAATGAGGTATGAATAATCTGACTCAGTGATACTGTAGACTGTGAGATCAGGCCTTCGAATTGTACTGTTATATGAACATTGAATGTTGATGTGGATGCTTTGTGGAGATCTTGTTTTCCTTAATAAACATATTGAAACACAGAAAAGACTGAAGGAGCTCCAGACTGGAGACTGAGAGCAGTTTAACTTGAATGAACTTAAACATGACTGAGGCGGAGGAAGGAAGGAAGTCAGGACCCGAGCATACTTCAGTGTTTAATCAAAGCTGCCTCAGTAAAGTTATTTTAACCAATGACTCAATAACTGTCAGGACCAGTCTGAGCAGGCTGAGGGACAAATATTCAACCTTTCATGCTACATGTGAACTAGGGGTGGGTAAAAACATCCATTCATTGATGCTTTGCATTATTCCCCCCAAATTCAATATCAATTCAGCAAATCCTCTGAATAGACTCCTCTCCTGGCCAGTGGGGGGCGCTGTGCATGTGATTCATGTTGTATGGACGGAGGCCGCACTCTACCAAACAACAACAAAAGGGCGACCAAAGCAAGCAGCAGCAACGTGAAGCCAGTGCCTTCAACTTTTAAATCTAATGTTTGGGGTCATGTTGGATTCCCGTGTAAATCCAGAACACAGGATATAGACAAAAGGTCTTTGTAAACTGTGCCAGGTAGAATTAAAGTACTGCAGTAACACCACAAACCTGCACAACCACTTACACTGACACCATGAGGATGCTTTGCAGCAACCCATGGCTAAACCTGTTGACTCAAAACAGACGCAACTCCACAAATCCTTTCCCTGCAATCTGCCGCCAAGCTCTGTCTGCACGCAGAAGAGAACGGCGTCAGGTCACGATGGCTGCGAGGAGAGACCATGACAGCATGTGGTTAGGTATGTTATCAGAAACAGAGGGGAACGAGGCAATCTGTTTACTGACTGTAACAAGCTGGATTACAGACTGTGTTTACTGATTGTAACAAGCTGGATTACAGACTGTGTTTAATGACTGTAACAAGCTGGATTACAGACTGTGTTTACTGACTGTAACAAGCTGGATTACAGTCTGTGTTTACTGACTGTAACAAGCTGGATTACAGACTGTGTTTACTGACTGTAACAAGCTGGGTTACAGACTGTGTTTACTGATTGTAACAAGCTGGGTTACAGACTGTGTTTACTGACTGTAACAAGCTGGATTACAGACTGTGTCTACTGACTGTAACAAGCTGGATTACAGACTGTGTTTATTGACTGTAACAAGCTGGGTTACAGACTGTGTTTACTGACTGTAACAAGCTGGATTACAGACTGTGTTTACTGACTGTAACAAGCTGGGTTACAGACTATGTTTACTGACTGTAACAAGCTGGGTTACAGACTGTTTAATGACTGTAACAAGCTGGGTTACAGACTGTGTTTACTGACTGTAACAAGCTGGGTTACAGACTGTGTTTAATGACTGTAACAAGCTGGGTTACAGACTGTGTTTAATGACTGTAACAAGCTGGATTACAGACTGTGTTTACTGACTGTAACAAGCTGGATTACAGACTGTGTTTACTGACTGTAACAAGCTGGATTACAGACTGTGTCTACTGACTGTAACAAGCTGGATTACAGACTGTGTTTACTGACTGTAACAAGCTGGATTACAGACTGTGTCTACTGACTGTAACAAGCTGGATTACAGACTGTGTTTATTGACTGTAACAAGCTGGATTACAGACTGTGTTTACTGACTGTAACAAGCTGGGTTACAGACTGTGTTTACTGATTGTAACAAGCTGGGTTACAGACTGTGTTTACTGACTGTAACAAGCTGGATTACAGACTGTGTTTACTGACTGTAACAAGCTGGGTTACAGACTGTGTTTACTGACTGTAACAAGCTGGGTTACAGACTGTTTAATGACTGTAACAAGCTGGGTTACAGACTGTGTTTACTGACTGTAACAAGCTGGGTTACAGACTGTGTTTACTGACTGTAACAAGCTGGATTACAGACTTTGTTTACTGACTGTAACAAGCTGGGTTACAGACTGTGTTTACTGACTGTAACAAGCTGGATTACAGCCTGTGTTTACTGACTGTAACAAGCTGGATTGCATACTGTCTGTACTGACTGCAACAAGCTGGATTACAGACTGTGTTTACTGAATGTAACAAACCGGATTACCGACCGTTTACTGATTGTAACAAGCTGGATTACAGACTTTGTTTACTGACTGTAACAAGCTGGATTACAGACTGTGTTTACTGACCGTAACAAGCTGGGTTACAGACTGTTTACTGATTGTAACAAGCTGGATTACAGACTTTGTTTACTGACTGTAACAAGCTGGGTTACAGACTGTGTTTACTGACCGTAAGAAGCTGGGTTACAGACTGTGTTTACAGGTTGTAACAAACTGGATTAGAGACTGTGTTTACTGATTGTAACAAGCTGGGTTACAGACTGTGTTTACTGACTGTAACAAGCTGGATTACAGACTGTGTTTACTGACTGTAACAAGCTGGGTTACAGACTGTGTTTACTGACTGTAACAAGCTGGGTTACAGACTGTTTAATGACTGTAACAAGCTGGGTTACAGACTGTGTTTACTGACTGTAACAAGCTGGGTTACAGACTGTGTTTACTGACTGTAACAAGCTGGATTACAGACTTTGTTTACTGACTGTAACAAGCTGGGTTACAGACTGTGTTTACTGACTGTAACAAGCTGGATTACAGCCTGTGTTTACTGACTGTAACAAGCTGGATTGCATACTGTCTGTACTGACTGCAACAAGCCGGATTACAGACTGTGTTTACTGAATGTAACAAACCGGATTACCGACTGTTTACTGATTGTAACAAGCTGGATTACAGACTTTGTTTACTGACTGTAACAAGCTGGATTACAGACTGTGTTTACTGACCGTAACAAGCTGGGTTACAGACTGTTTACTGATTGTAACAAGCTGGATTACAGACTTTGTTTACTGACTGTAACAAGCTGGGTTACAGACTGTGTTTACTGACCGTAAGAAGCTGGGTTACAGACTGTGTTTACAGGTTGTAACAAACTGGATTAGAGACTGTGTCTACTGACTGTAACAAGCTGGATTACAGACTGTGTTTACTGACTGTAACAAGCGAGATTACAGACTGTGTTTACTGACTGTAACAAGCTGGATTACAAAATGTGTTTACTGACTGTAACAAGCTGGATTACAGACTGTGTTTACTGACTGTAACAAGCTGGATTACAGACTGTGTTTACTGACTGTAACAAGCAAGATTACAGACTGTGTTTACTGACTGTAACAAGCTGGATTACAGACTGTGTTTACTGAATGTAACAAGCTGGGTTACAGACTGTGTTTACTGACTGTCACAAGCGAGATTACAGACTGTGTTTACTGACTGTAACAAGCTGGATTACAGACTGTGTTTACTGACTGTAACAAGCTGGATTACAGACTGTGTTTACTGAATGTAACAAGCTGGGTTACAGACTGTGTTTACTGACTGTAACAAGCTGGATTACAGACTGTGTTTACTGACTGTAACAAACTGGATTACAGACTGTGTTTACTGACTGTAACAAACTGGATTACAGACTGTGTTTACTGACTGTAACAAGCTGGATTACAGACTGTGTTTACTGACTGTAACAAACTGGATTACAGACTGTGTTTACTGACTGTAACAAGCTGGATTACAGACTGTGTTTACTGACTGTAACAAGCTGGATTACAGACTGTGTTTACTGACTGTAACAAACTGGATTACAGACTGTGTTTACTGACTGTAACAAACTGGATTACAGACTGTGTTCACTGACTGTAACAAGCTGGATTACAGACTGCGTTTACTGACTGTAACAAGCTGGATTACAGACTGTGTTTACTGACTGTAACAAACTGGGTTACAGACTGTGTTTACTGACTGTAACAAACTGGATTACAGACTGTGTTTACTGACTGTAACAAACTGGATTACAGACTGTGTTTACTGTCTGTACTGACTGTAACAAACTGGATTACAGACTGTGTTTACTGATTGTAACAAGCTGGATTACAGACTGTGTTTACTGACTGTAACAAACTGGATTACAGACTGTGTTTACTGACTGTAACAAGCTGGGTTACAGACTGTGTTTACTGACTGGAACAAGCTGGATTACAGACTGTGTTTACTGACTGTAAAAAGCTGGATTACAGACTGTGTTTACTGACTGTAACAAGCTGGATTACAGACTGTGTTTACTGTCTGTACTGACTGTAACAAACTGGATTACAGACTGTGTTTACTGATTGTAACAAGCTGGATTACAGACTGTGTTTACTGACTGTAACAAGCTGGGTTACAGACTGTGTTTAATGACTGTAACAAGCTTGATTACAGACTGTGTTTACTGACTGTAACAAGCTGGGTTACAGACTGTGTTTACTGACTGTAACAAGCTGGATTACAGACTGTGTTTACTGACTGTAACAAGATGGATTACAGACTGTGTTTACTGACTGTAACAAACTGGATTACAGACTGTGTTTACTGACTGTAACAAACTGGATTACAGACTGTTTACTGACTGTAACAAACTGGATTACAGACCGTGTTTACTGATCGTAACACGCTGGGTTACAGACTGTGTTTACTGACTGTAACAAGCTGGGATACAGACTGTGTTTACTGACTGTAACAAGCTGGATTACAGACTGTGTTTACTGACTGTAACAAACTGGGTTACAGACTGTGTTTACTGGCTGTAACAAGCTGGGTTACAGACTGTGTTTAATGACTGTAACAAGCTGGGTTACAGACTGTGTTTACTGACTGTAACAAGCTGGATTACAGACTGTGTTTACTGGCTGTAACAAGCTGGGTTACAGACTGTGTTTACTGACTGTAACAAACTGGATTACAGACTGTGTTTACTGACTGTAACAAGCTGGATTACAGACTGTGTTTACTGACTGTAACAAACTGGATTACAGACTGTGTTTACTGACTGTTACTGGCTGTGTTTACTGATTGTAACAAGCTGGGTTACAGACTGTTTCACAGTCAATTTTTCAAACTGTCTCAAGCTAAATCAACAGAAGCCTATTTAAAACCATATGTACAAATAATCACCCAGTTTTGTTGTTCTGTTACACAACCGTATACAAGACAACACAAGCTGAGAACTGTAACTTCAGGCATGTTTCACTCACATCTGCATTGTTTTACGACCCCCTCTTACTCACTTATATTTGTGCTTCCCATGTACACAGATAAGACTACACGATGCAGCACACACATGCCTGCATTCAGTGGCTTTTCTATGAGTAACACTTTCCTCTGAGGAAACACCCATAGGCCAGAGCAGCGCCACACTTACAGCACACTACCTACTCCATATGCACCAATAACTTATTATTGTGCACATTTTTATTTTCACATGTTTTATTGCTGAAAATGTGAGGTGACATACCACATATGTTCACATGGGCATGAAAATAAATATTTAAAAATAGTCAACAGGTACTCTCATTATTTGTGTATTTCTACTTCTTACTGAATCGACTGAATTTAAATCAATATCAAATCAAATCAAATCGAATCGTGAGGTTTGTAACAATACTCAGCCCTAATGTAAGCAATCATAATGAAGCTCCCATAACTTCATTAGATACTTCAGATCTGACAGAAAACTCATATAAGACAATTTACAGTCCGTGCAAACATCAACCGTGAAATATAAGATGAAACATATAATAATAATAATAGGCTTTATGTGCAGTCAACAGTCCAGCAGCTTATCAGCGCTGCGTGTTGACTCTGTGCACTACTGTATTTGTCTTATCACTCAGATTATGTTAGCTCTTAGGGAGAATGACAGTGAGGAGCTGATAACAGGCCACTCAGCTGATAACCCATCTAATCATTAACTTTCTCTAATGTTAGCTATCCTGATAATCTCACTGTATAAAACCATAATCTGCTTTCTGGAATATACTGTGTGTGCAAACATGCTGCCTTACGTATTCACACACTGCAGTGTAGAATGGAAATCCAGTTGTCAATGTAATCAGACCAAACCTGCAGTTATCTGAAGAGATAAATCCTGCCCGGCTTAAAACTAAATGATGTTCTAACATTTCTTTCTGCAGAGTAACAACGTGCAGAACATTGTTTTAGATCCCTCTGAATGATTAGATTTGACTGTGAGGAGGTGCAGACACATTCAGACTAACACTGTCTGCAGCAACATGAGGAACTAAAATCATCCTTCAGCTGATCTTTGTTTAGTTAACGGAGCTCTCAATCATTTCTCTGCATGACAGATACACAGATGTTTTGTGTCAACAGCTGATGAGATTCAATAGATGCGTGTCTTTAAAATACTCCAGTGAGTCTGATTGGCTACAATCACAGTGATGTGGGATCAAGTGGTTTCACAGTGAATAGGATATCTAAAAGGGTACAAAGGCTGAAACCAAATCTAAATCCCATACCGCACTCTGAGTGTGTTTCTATTGTTGGACCGCTTCAATACCACAGGAGTTACAGTTAAACCAGTTTGTCAGCTTGGCACACAGGCAGCTCACTACGTGCTGACACTTCATTCAGCAGGTGCAGAGAGGCTAACTAATGTGAGAAAAAACTAATCTACTTGGGATGTCAACAATTCATGGAGTATGGATTCATTGGTTTATGAGAACTTACTCAAAACACATTTTTGTGTTTTGATTTTCTATCACATGGATCAAACATCATGTGGTCTCATATTTGGTTCAGCTATCAGTGAGGTGTTTGAAGTTTAAAGCATGTTTCATGTGAATCAGCTGACTGAAGGTGTTGCTCACAGCGGAGACGCTCAGCTGGGGGCTGCAGCTGAGTGACAGGTCTCCATGAGCGCTTTTTCTCCGCCGCCGGACTGATTCTGACCTGGTTGCGCTCCCGCTGACCCCTGACCACGTTCACATGTTTATTTTTCTCAATCAGAACGAGTAGACAGAAAACTGGACAGTGTGAGTCTGAAATCTGTTTCTGTTCAGTTCCCTTGTTGAAGTCTGAGCCTTCACTTTTATGACTGTGTGTCCACGGAGATTATGAGCCTGCTCCACGCGTTGATATTCAGCATGTTTAACTTTTTGAAAACCTCAATACGATCCGTAGATAAACATTGCGTCGTGAAAAAACGCATTTGGCATTGTTTTCTGACATGGAAAATGTTTACGTTTTTGTAATGATTAATCGATAATTGATTGTTAACATTTCCAAAGATCGATCACAGAAAATGCTTGAAATTTACATCCCTATAATCTGCCAAGATCCAGACGAATGGCTGATCATGAAACTGCAAACCCTGAGAGAGAAACACGTTTACCATCCCAGTCCCTCCAGGATTTCGTGGGATTTTTTTGTGATTGTTGCGTCCCAAAAAGCCTGAATTTGCGACAGCTTTTTGAAAAAATTGCGGTGAAAGTTGCGTTTTTTTTGTTGTTGCTTTTTTCCCCCCAATAACATCTCAGGGGCAAGTAAATATGCTAAATTACAGTTGTTTTTAGAAAACATTCTTGATGTGGCCACTGACTGTGTTTTGATTCTCTTTATTCACACAAAAATGCCATGAAAGGGCTGTATTGCACATTTACGACGGTCCCTGAATGCACCTCGCAGTGACAGAGGCACTTGACAGGCAGTTCACGCACTCTGAAATGAATCTGCATCTTTGTTGACGAGGAGTTGATCAAATCTTACTGAAGGTGTCTGATGTTTCACCAAACTGGATTAAATCAAGCTGTAGACGCAGAGCTTTTTACGGTGATGGCGGCAACAACGTCAAACGTCAAATAGTAAACAGACGTCCCCCGGTTGTGTCTTTGTCACTAACGCACACCGGGGGTAAAAATCATCAATGAAGATGAGACAGATGCATGGAGGTGAGGAGAGCTGGTTCATAAAGCACACCTGCTGCAGGTAGAGACCAAGCGAACACTGAGCCCCTCAATCTATAAATAACAATGTTGTCATGGTCACTAGTCCCGCCTGCTGTCCTCTCTCTTTTCACCCGTTCTCTGTGCGTGTTTTGTTGTTGAAAAGTGCCGATCAAGTGAGGACTTACGTTTATGTTCCTAGGAAGTGAAATTGATGACAAAACTGATGACGTACAGGGGCTGAGATTAAGGTAACTGGTCAAAGTTGCGAGAAAGTTGCGGTGATTGTATAAAATCGCAAGGCTGCGAAAAAATCGCGCTGATTGGTTGAATTTGCGTTGATAGTTGCGATCGCGGAATCGCAACTTCCTGGAGGGACTGCCATCCATAGACTGTATAAATAATGGACGTAGTAACGGTGACGTCACCCATCTGTTCCTGAGCGCTGTTTTGAGGCCAATCAATGGCGGCAGCCATATTGGAAATGCAGAACTCAACCAGGCATTGTGTGACGTAAAGAGACGGGGTTTGAGCCTCCTAGCCAACAGCTATGTGTTCCCATCTGGGAGTCAAGTCAGTCATGTCCTTATTTGGGCAAAACTTGTAATCTCAATATCTGCTGAAGTGTAGCGTTATAAATAAATTCACCCCTGTACAGTGTGTGCTGATGGAGAAATTAGCTATGAAGAGCCAAGCCGTTCTTTGAACCAGGCTGTAAACATGTTTATTTCTGCTGTAAAGATCGTCTTCTTTGAATTGGTGTGTATGTGGTTTAGGGCTGTCAAAATTGCTCCAAAATGACCTTTGAATATTCGCTCTAAAAAAACCATAGGTTCCAACTATTCAAATATCTATATTTGCGCATTATGTCAATAACAGGTGGACAAACTAATACAAGGAGACATAACTACTTGTATATGTATTTTTATTTAAGATTTAACATGCCTAAAACATACCTACACATTCCAAAACAAGTAAAGGACCTAATGGTCTATACCGTAACACTTTGAAGACCTCTCGCTCGTTCGCTCACCCCCCTCCTCTCTCTGTGCACAATGCGCTGAGTGTGTTCTGAACAAGACTTGTGTGAGCAATTAAAGGTCCCGACTCTTGTCCCTAATATAGGCAGGCTTCATTCAGTGATTGAAGCAAATATTATTAACATTAATTGAAGTTTAAGTTAAAAATGGAAAAGTATTCCACTTACATTCTTGGCGCTAGTATGAAAAAAGAGAGGAAAAACTGCATTTTATCCCAGTGTCACTGACTGTCGGGCTCTTTTAGTCCACTGTCAATGTAGGGTCTTAGGCCTGACAGGTTATTTGCCAAAAACACAAGACAGTCCACATGTGAATAAGACAGTCCAAATGTGAAGAAGACAGTCCACATGTGAATAAGACAGTCCACATGAGAAGAAGACAGTCCACATGTGAAGAAGACAGTCCACATGTGAAGAAGACAGTCCACATGTGAAGAAGACAGTCCACATGTGAAGAGGACAGTCCACATGTGAAGAAGACAGTCCACATGTGAAGAAGACAGTCCACATGTGAATAAGACAGTCCACATGTGAAGAGGACAGTCCACATGTGAAGAAGACAGTCCACATGTGAAGAAGACAGTCCACATGTGAAGAAGACAGTCCACATGTGAAGAAGACAGTTCACATGTGAAGAAGACAGTCCACATGTGAAGAAGACAGTCCACATGTGAATAAGACAGTCCACATGTGAAGAAGACAGTCCACATGTGAAGAAGACAGTCCATATGTGAAGAGGCCAGTCCACATGTGAAGAAGACAGTCCACATGTGAAGAGGCCAGTCCACATGTGAAGAAGACAGTCCACATGTGAAGAGGCCAGTCCACATGTGAATAAGACAGTCCACACGTGAAGAAGACAGTCCACATGTGAAGAAGACAGTCCACATGTGAAGAAGACAGTCCACATGTGAATAAGACAGTCCACATGTGAAGAAGACAGTCCACATGTGAAGAAGACCGTCCACATGTGAATAAGACAGTCCACATGTGAAGAAGACAGTCCACATGTAAAGAAGACAGTCCACATGTGAAGAAGACAGTCCACATGTGAAGACAGTTCACATGTGAAGAAGACAGTCCACATGTGAAGAAGACAGTTCACATGTGAAGAAGACAGTCCACATGTGAAGAAGACAGTCCATGTGAAGAAGACAGTCCACATGTGAAGAAGACAGTCCACATGTGAAGAGGCCAGTCCACATGTGAAGAAGACAGTCCACATGTGAAGAAGACAGTCCACATGTGAAGAAGACAGTCCATGTGAAGAAGACAGTCCACATGTGAAGAAGACAGTCCACATGTGAAGAAGACAGTCCACATGTGAAGAAGACAGTCCACATGTGAAGAAGACAGTCCACGTGTGAAGAAGACAGTCCACATGTGAAGAAGACAGTCCACATGTTAAGAAGACAGTCCACATGTGAAGAAGACAGTCCACATGTGAAGAAGACAGTCCACATGTGAAGAAGACAGTCCACATGTGAAGAAGACAGTCCACATGAGAAGAAGACAGTCCACATGTGAAGAAGACAGTCCACATGTGAAGAAGACAGTCCACATGTGAAGAAGACAGTCCACATGTGAAGAAGACAGTCCACATGTGAAGAAGACAGTCCACATGTGAAGAGGACAGTCCACATGTGAAGAGGCCATTCAGTATATTCCCAGCGGAGGAAAAGACGCGTTCAGAGCTCACTGAGGATCCGGGGATGGAAGGATTTCTCTCTGCCGTCTGCTTCAAGCTGTGCATGTGTGACTCCTGTGACCTGTCCCTGACCCGTCATGCAGGGCGCCCACTCGCAAAGCAGCCGCTGTTTTTTTCCACAATCGAATATTAATTTTCACAACCGAATCTCCGTTTCTTTTAAATATTCGAATATATATTCAAATTTAGAATATTCGTTGACAGCCCTGATGTGGTTTCTGTTTTTTCTGCAGCCAGCCTCAAGTGGACGCTCGATTAATTGCAGTTTATAACGCTTCTGCATGGGCTTCATATTTTAAGACCGGAGTTTGCCGCTTGTTACCAACTCACGATGAACCTCAAAGTCTGATGACATCATGAGAATCTTTCATGAGCAGACAGTTAGAGCTGGCTTTGCTGCAGCACAGTCAATAAACTCAATCTAGTAAAGAGATGAGGGCTGTCACAGGATGACTGTTGATGCATAAAATTCATCTTTAACTTTCTTTAAACATGAAACACATCTGAGCCTGTTCCAACACAGCAGCATAGTAAAGCGTCAGGTAAACTACCTCCATCAGTTCACAATGAGAAAGACGACTGTGCACTACGCTTTGCAGACACCTTCTGAGGCCAATGCTGCAGATGTAATTTGTGCTGCATCACAAACTGTGCCAAGTGGCTGCTCCAGCTGCAGTCCTGTCAGACCCCAAAACAGTGACTGCAGCAAAGCTGCTCCGTGCTGAAGGTGTGAATGTGTGAAGTGGTCACACAGAGGAAGAGAAGAAAGAACATCAAAAGTGAAAGCTGACCGCAGCCTCAGACTTTCATCAGGTACATGGCTGACAGCTGCTGCAGCAGGAGTCTGAATCTGACAGCTGAAGACCTCGTCTTACAAACACACTTTGTATTGAGTTAGAAATATTGGTAATAAGACTCGTGTGCCGATCCGATACTAAGTTTCGTATAAGTTCGATAGTAGCCAAAACTTCTGGATTGGATCTAAAACAGAAAGTCTGATCTGATTTGTTAGCCTCACTGACGCTGCACGGTGTCATAAGGAGGCTCTAAGGCAGGCTGGTGCAGCGCGTCACGTGAGCAGTAGATAGAGCGTGAGGCTGGTCAGCAGCGCTGTAATCTCAGCTGTGTGGAGTTACTTCAAACTCAAGGGAGAAAGAATGTCCCTCCTATGAATCCTGCTCTGTCAATGTGAAATCTAGAGGTAAGACATGAAGTACAGAGAGCTCTGCAAGATACGAACTTTACAGATCACAGCAGAGACTCCGTTCAGCCTGCCATCAGGACACTGAGCAGAGGGACACTCACACGAGGCAGTGTCAGTTAGGTTCAACTACTTTGTGAAGCAAATGTGATAAAGTGGACCTTTCCTTCTTTTCACACTTTTATTACACATGAAATGTGATTCCTGACTCATCCTCTGCATTTAGAGCTGCACTGTAATCCTTGTTAGTTTTGAAGATGTACTTTCCAAACTGCAGGCACATGTCTCTGATTTTATTCAGAAAACATGATACAGTCAGTTTAAATTAGAGATAGACCGATTATCGGCAGGGCCAATTATCGGCGCTGATATTCCTTACTGTGACACACATGCTGCTGAGCCCGGAAGCTCCCAGCAGTCTTTGTGTTAGACAAAAAACAAAAACAAAGATGTCTATTATCTAAGATTAAAAAACAACCTTTCACATTTTGAAAATTTGAAAAGCTGTTTAATAAACATATGCTTAAAGGCATTTAAACAAAGTTAAGTGTTGGAGTTTGTATTATTCAAAATTTTGACACCAATATTTTCCCTTTTACTGCAAATGAATATCGGCACCAAATATCGATTATCAGCCTCCTTGACTACTAATAATCGGTATCGGTATCGGCCCTGAAAAAACCATATGGGCCTATCTCTAGTTTAAATATCATGTTTATTTATGTCATGTTGGTTTTCAGTTCATACTGGTGTTGGATTGGATTGGTTCAAAGCCCAGGCATCGGTACGGGACTTCAAAAGTTGGATTGTTCCATCTGGAAGTAAGACAGGATCACGCTACAAGCTTCCTGTTTTGTTTCCAAAAGTTAAATGTATGAATTTAGTGAATAATCTAAAAGAAGGGAACTAAATACAAGATTTGACTTACAAAGGATGTGCCGCATCGTGTTACAGCTAGGGATGGGCGATGATTTTCGAATATTGAAATATTCCTTCACTTTGTAAAAATCGAAGAGTTACTTTGAATATTTTCTCATTTTAAAAGTACAATTTTTTATTGTTTTTACCGGTGCCTGGTTGTAATACGGTATTCCTGCCAGACGGTGGCTACAGAGCTGCTTACAGCTGTTTGCTAACCGCATTATGTAACAGAAGAAGAAGAATGCTAACTGCATTAAATAACAAAAGAAGAAGAAAACTACAGTACACATGTATTTCCAGAGACTGAGCATGGCTGTAAAATGTAAACACACACACCATGCTGCATCACAGAAACACCGACATAAAGATCAAGACAGACGCTGACAGTGCCCGCTACTAGCAGCACCTCGTCCTGCTGCTGGTTAACGAGACTGCCACACAAACGGGCTGTTGATGGGACAGGTGTGTGTGTGTGGAGGGGGGGGGGGGGGGGGGGGGTTATTTGAATAAACGAATAGAAGCCAATGTTATGGAATAGATCATTTTGAATTATAAAATAAGTTTTTTGGCTTTAAATGCCCATCCCTAGTAACGGCTGCGCCGCGCACTGAGCAGACGAAATGTTCCCATTCTAGTCAATGCTCATGTTCACACAGGGAGCGCCGCAGCGTGTCTCAGCAGTGTGCCCCCGCACCGCTCCACTAAAGATACGTGTTGATTCTATTTTTGACGGAGCCTGCACCCAGCATGCGTCAATCTGCACAGATTGACAGATTGTAAAAAATCGACCTCGACAGGGAGTCAGGCACGGGGATCGCATGCAACATCCACCAATTTCAAAATAAAACATCATATACGGACTCCCAAGCGTTTAAAGATCCTATAGATCAGAAATACTCATCGATTATGGATGTAAGATACAAACAGCCACATATCAGTGATCCAGGTCGACTACAACAGGACCACTGTGTCAGAAGGTAACAGGACTTTAAGATAAGATCTCTGTGTCAGAAGGTAACAGGACTTTAAGATAAGATCACTGTGTCAGAAGGTAACAGGACTTTAAGATAAGATCACAGTGTCAGAAGGTAACAGGACTTTAAGATGATCACTGTGTCAGAAGGTAACAGGACTTTAAGATGACCACTGTGTCAGAAGGTAACAGGACTTTAAGATAAGATCACAGTGTCAGAAGGTAACAGGACTTTAAGATGATCACTGTGTCAGAAGGTAACAGGACTTTAAGATGATCACTGTGTCAGAAGGTAACAGGACTTTAAGATGATCACTGTGTCAGAAGGTAACAGGACTTTATGATGATCACTGTGTCAGAAGGTAACAGGACTTTAAGATGATCTCTGTGTCAGAAGGTAACAGGACTTTAAGATGATCACTGTGTCAGAAGGTAACAGGACTTTAAGATGATCACTGTGTCAGAAGGTAACAGGACTTTAAGATGATCACTGTGTCAGAAGGTAACAGGACTTTAAGATGATCACTGTGTCAGAAGGTAACAGGACTTTAAGATGATCACTGTGTCAGAAGGTAACAGGACTTTAAGATGATCACTGTGTCAGAAGGTAACAGGACTTTAAGATGATCACTGTGTCAGAAGGTAACAGGACTTTAAGATGATCACTGTGTCAGAAGGTAACAGGACTTTAAGATGACCACTGTGTCAGAAGGTAACAGGACTTTAAGATGATCACTGTGTCAGAAGGTAACAGGAGAACAAGTAGAGCAGAATTATTCATGTTAAACTAAACCTGCAAAAACTAAACTTTATAGTTCTGCAGCATACTCAGTGATGATTAAAGCACAAAAGTAATGGAATACTATCCAAATGATTCAACCACAGAAAGGCTCCATGACCTGTTTGTGTGTAGTTCTCTCTATACTGGACCCAGCTGATCCTGGCTGCTCTGAGGTGCGCTGCGTTTCAAACATGCATTACATGTAGCAGGGTGCAAGCCATCGGACGGAGCAAACACGGAGCAGCCTGTATAAATTGTGGGTAAGAAATCACTATGCAGCCACACAAAGCTGATTATCAATTCAACAAAGGGGTGAAGTTTGCAGCCTGTGGCTAGTCACAAACATGGACATGTGTACTAGCAGCACAGCAGCATATTTCACAAAAAGAAACGCTAACACATCAGGAAGTTAGCAGGAAGAAAAACCATCAGAGAAACATCAGGAAGTGTTCACATCATCCAGAGTGCAGGAAGGACAGCTTGAGAATAATTGCATAACTGTGTAAGTGCACAAATTAAAGCTTATAATATCATTGCTTTCTATTAGAGCAGCAAAGATCTGACTGTGATAACGCAGGCTGCATATTCCCCTCAATGATTCACGGAGCAGATGTAATCTCATGGCCTGTCAGTTCCTGCTCCAGTGATGTCAAACAGACTGATGCAGCAAATGAAAAAACTGATCCAAAGTGGAGTGAAGGAGTGCTTTCAGACCTGCAGAGCTTCAGTGTTCTATCACTCTTTGTGGTATGATGGAGTTAGTAAGACACAATCCTTTTTATTTATGACAAATCATGCAGGAACATGAGAGTATAAACTGCTCTCTGATCACTCCTGACTGGCTCATGAGCTCTGGGGTCACTAAATGGTTTGGTCTCTAGGATACACTGATCTATCCAACATCAGTATCAGCCTGTCACCCTGCTGACTGACAAAGACCCATCTGCAAATAATGTGCCATGCACCGATGTCCACAGGAATCAACTGCTGGACAAACTCTGGTTTGTTTTCATGGCATTCTAAAGTCTCTGAGAAAGATCAGTGGCATGCAGTATTTAAGACACGCTGCATGTTTCAATGTATGAGGACTTAAAGAGGGACGAGGAGGGATCTCTACCAACACATCTAATCATAGAGCTCGTTTGATAAATGATCAGAGCTCATAGTGCCCTATTACCCCTCTAGAACACTACGCTCCCAACATGCAGGCCTGCTGGTCCTACCTAGTCTCTAAAAGTAGTATGGGAGGTAGAACCTTCAGTTATCAGGCCCCTCTCCTTTGGAATCATCTACCTGTCAGGGTCCAGGAGGCAGACACCCTCTCTACTTTTAAGAGTAGGTTTCAAACTTTCCTTTTTGATAAAGCGTATAGTTAGAGCTGGATCAGGCTTGGACCAGGTCTTAGTTATGCTGCTATAGGCTTAGACTGCCTGGGAGCTGACACACTGACACACTGGGATCCTATCTCACCCCCTTCCCCCCAACCCCCTCATCACTTCCTTTAACTCTCCCTGTCCCATTAAAGTTACTAACCATAGACCTTTCTGGAGTCCCTGAGCTCCCTTGTCTCGTAGGTTCCTCTGAGCTGCCGTAGACGTCCTCCTGCTGTGGACGTTCCAGACTCCAGCTGATACGGACGTGCTGGACTCCAGCGGCAACAGCTTCTACTACTCGTCTCATCACTATCACCGCTCCCTCTCTCTCTTATTCTCCTCTATCCCTCTTTCCAGACCCAACTCGGTCGAGGCAGATGTCTGTCTAACATGAGTCTGGTTCTGCTCGAGGTTTCTGCCTGTTAAAGGAAGTTTGTCCTCTCTGCTGTAACTAGCTAAATACTGTGAGGTGCAATGCTCATTGTGGATTAAGGTGGGGTCAGACTGAGTCTTATCCTGTCTTGGTGTTGGGTCTCTGTTCATAATTTGACATAGAGTGGTCTAGACCTGCTCTGTTTGTAAAAGTGTCTTGAGATAATGTTTGTTGTGATATGGCGCTATACAAATAAAGATTGATTGATTGATTGATTGATTGATTGATTGATTGATTGATTGATTGATTGATTGATTGATTGATTGATTGATTGATCCAGACAAAGCAATAAGTGTGACTCTCTACTAAAACACTGACTGTATGAAGCAGTCAGTGTTTCACAATCTGCCTCTCGGCTCATCAACAGGCTGCAGTGACGCTGTGATCTGTAGTGCTCTGTGCTGACGTGCTGCTCAGTGCTAAGCTCACATTAACGCAGCGTTAAGAGCAATAATCAAAGCCATCATCTAGGATCCTTCACTGACCCCTCTTTGTCTCACCAGCTCTCACATTAGCACAGATAGTCCTGCAGACACATCTTGTGTTGGTTTTCAGCTCCTCTTTGGGAGGGTATGACAACACAGCCTCTGCTTGTAGTCTGCACCCTGCTCAGTGAGTATTTCATCATCAGACTTCACACAGACTCAGCTCCTCCTCCTGCAGCCCATGAGCCGGGCCAAAAGAGAATACTCACTACAGAAAATGAAAAGAGCCTGAAAGTGTTGCACTTAGTGCTGCTGTGCATCACCCCATGTACTAGCTGATTTAAAGGGACAGTTCTCTTTGTTTGTGGAGGGGTTATATGAGGTACTTGTTGATTTTAAGTGTATTACCCAAGGATGTCTGTAAGCTCAGCCCCTTTGTTGAGAAACCGTCTGGTGAATTAGAACGAAACAAGACTCAATGAGCCGACACAGAGAGATGACTCAGGGGAGAGATTTTTGAGCTAACTGGAGAGCAGGGAGACGGGAAGGGAACTGTGAGCACATGCACAAGAACCCAGAGAGCTACTTGCTGTCATTAGTTTGGTAAAATCAGTATTCCTCATCTGAGAAAATATTGTGACTGTTGTTTTAATAATGTGCAAAATGACAATATGACTCATTTTATAAAAATATCAGTCAATGTGACTTAAGAGTCCACACACATTCAGTGATCCAGCCTAGCAGGACACACTCTTACGGTCAAATTCCAGCAGATCTGTCTCCGGTCCGTCTCTGATCCGTCACAGCTCCGGATCTGATAGGTTTCTATTCTAGTCAATGTGTTAACTTCCACTGGATCCGCTCCGTTGCAGGTCTGAGTCCTCCGGATCAAATACACAAGACTTCTATTTTTGCCGGATGCCGGAGCACGACGCATCAATCTCAACAGATGGACAGATGGAGCGGGACAGGAAGTCAGGTTTCACCAAAACAAAATGAAAACATCCGGTTAATTTTCAGAATAAAACACTCTGTGTTATCACCAGATCGTATTTCACTTAACTACAACAACAAACCAAAGTCATGATGAGCGGAGCCAGGCCTGGAGTCAACAGGTCAGAGGTTTTCAGAGGACCAGAAAGACAACATGGATGAGGAGAGGAGGAGGAGAATCCTTGATTCAGTGATTGGCTGGTTGGTGTTGACGGACGACAGAGCTTGGAGACAGACCGGAACGGATCTGGTGGAAGGCTGATGTTACATGTGCACTGAAAACACCTGCAGTGTTCACTGTTTACAACAAGCTAGGCTAGCATAGCTGCCTGCATGGCTGAAGTTCAACATGAGTGAACAGACAGCACCAGAAGACCAAACACAAACACCAGACTCAGTGTTGTTAGATTCAATTGCTAGACATGGATCATCCACAATAGTGGTCGACTGATATCAGTTTTTCCAGGGCTGTCTTTGAATTGCAAGTTATTGCTCACGCCAGCTTTGCTAGCACTAGCATCCACAGGTCCCTTGCTGCCCGCATAGGTGTCTCTGTGGCGTCTCAACTAGGGATGGGTACCTTTCACATTTGAACCGATACGGTAGCCCGGTACCTGGGAATTGGTATCAGTTTCAACGGTACACATTTTTGGTACTTGTGTGTTTATGTGGTAATAAATGTTAGTTTGTTTAATAATAAACCTAAAAATGTTTAAAGTTAACATATTAATTTCTCAATATATAAACTTTAACAAATATATCAAAACAACATCCAACTGTTTGTATATATAACATTTATTCAACATGAAAAGAACAGAAACAGGATTCTATAGGTGATTAGATATATTAGCTGACACGTGCTCGTTGTGTCTGGAGTTTATCAATGAACACACGTGAACGCCAGCGGACGGGACAAAGTCAGTTCTCCGTCTCTGTATAATAACAGGACACACAACTTACTTGTTGGGCATTCACGCACACAGGAAGGGTTATAAACAGGGCAGGTAGTCAGAGCGAGAGGGTCCGTCTCAAACTATTTTATGCAGTCTATGGTCTCAACTTAATCCACCTGCAGCTCTACCTCGCGGTGGGTGCTTGCGCCCGTCAGCTGCAGCCTCTGTTTGGCTTGCTCTCGCACAGATGCAGAGAGCAGAGCAGAGACGTCAACATGAGCAGTCTTGAACTTTATTACAGGGCTAAATCACCTACTCTTCCACTCCCTCACAGTCTCAAGGATGCGTTCAGGTACTGAAACATGGTACCGTTTGATTTTACGTGAATCGGTACTCGGTTTATACCGACAGAATTTGGTTGGTACCTATAAGAGTACCGAATTCGGTACCCATCCCTAACTCAACAGGTGAGTGCTGAGATTAGTCCTGCTACCGCTGTACTTCAACGCTGCTTTACACACTTTACAAATGGCCAGAATTTAATCCAACCGTCCATCCTTCTTTAAGTCTTCCACACTTTAGATTTAAGATTTGAGGGTGCATTGTAAACTGTGCCGGTGCTGTCGGCCATGCTGTTGTGTTGTTGTTACTTACAAACACGTTAAGAGAACGTTACTCTCGTATGACGTCACACAAGACTGGAGCGGCCATATTTAGTAGCAGATCTCCAATCAACTGATTCATAACTTTACACCTGGACATCGACCTTTCCACAGTAGATAGAGATCCATTCAGAGGCCCGTCGATCCATGTATTCATATCTTTAACGTTAAAATCAATTTCCGGTTTGTACCGGTGAATCTTTACAGCCCTTCTATTTTTCTGTCTGTCTGTCTGTCTGTCTGTCTGTCTGTCTGTCTGTCTGTCTGTCTGTCTGTCTGTCTGTCTGTCTGTCTGTCTGTCTGTCTGTCTGTCTGTCTGTCTGTCTGTCTGTCTGTCTGTCTGTCTGTCTGTCTGTCTATCTATCTATCTATCTATCTATCTGTTTAATATCAACAGCACAGTCAGACTGTTGTGAGTGCTGCAGTTGTGTTTGTTCTAACGTTGGTAGGCCACAACTTGTGCAAGCATTCAATCATGCGAGCATTATACCCGTCAGCTCCACTTTGTAGAGTCGGGTGTGTTCCAACCTGCACAGCCTAAAATTAACACACTACTATGCAAACATGTGACGACATCTTCACTGTACAGCTTGGTTTAGCTTCAATAGGAGAATAAATGATCTCCCTGTAAGGATCCATCTCTGACATGTACACAGTTTAATCTGCATGTGACCATTACTTTATTTTCTCTGTCTGTGTGTGTGTGTGTATGTGTGTGTGTGTGTGTGTGTGTGCGTGTGCGTGCATGTGCGTGCGTGTGTGTGTTAGGGGTGGGCGTAATGACCTAAAATTTATATCACGGTATTTTTCCTTCATAATCATTAAAGGTTGAGCAATTAAATTCACCACTTAAAAGTAGTTCCAAAATGACCCCTGTATTTACCAGATACAAAGCAATAATGCATCACTAATTAAATGTTATAGCTTAACTGAAGAATACAATGATATCTTTATTTATTATTTTGCTTCAAAATGTTTATTTTGATGCCACTCTGTTTGTTAAAAAATGTTCAGTACCTTTATCTAATATAAAATATATCTTCAAGGACTTGCCTTTGCCTATTTACGTGTTAGTGTTATTAATTAGGTTGCATCACACATTAGACTCAACCTATAGTGATGTGCAGCCTGTGTCCAAAACGGGGTAGCCTGTTGAGCTGCAGTGCTCCAACCATGTTTGCACAACTGTCCGTCATCATGCACACCATAGGGCTCTATGAAATCTGTTTTATTTTTTCCAAATTCCGTTTTTTTATTTTTTAGAATTCCATTTTTTACCCTTTACACTTATTTTACCACCATATAGTGTGTGATTTTTGTGTCAGTGAATAAAATGTCCATTAATGAAATCCTTACATTTATTGATGCAACACCATAGACTGTATAAAATACAACACAGTGCAACACTCTGTTTTTCACATGGCTTTTTGAAAACAAGTGGTCATGACACTTATTTTTATGTTTCCAGTCAACGGTATGTTGGCAGAATTTGCTAAAAGCATGTCACCTGACACAGAGAAGTCATTTGGGAAGTGTTCAGCTCTGTATTGTAACAGATTGGTTGTTTGGTGTTTGCTAGGGTTAGTTACTAATTAGTTATGATGTTAGTGAGTTAATTAGTTGATGTTCAGTTTTCCTTAATGTCAGTGAATGTGTTGACCAGGATAGCGGGCTTGTGTGTGTGTGTGTGTGTGTGTGTGTGTGTGTGTGTGTGTGTGTGTGTGTGTGTGTGTGTGACAGAGAATAGAGAGAAGAAAAACGAGAGGCTGAGGGATGAATGAATCAGAGCCAGGTTCAGAGTTCTTTTGTTTTTGGCGTTGGCTGCAGCGGGCAGTAGTCTGTGAAGTTGGCAATAAAGTCTCTGAAATGCTGACCAGTGTTGTCTGTCGTCACATTCATAAGTAGATGGTTAAGGTATTTTGGAGTAAGAGATGAGTTTGGTCGTTTTTCTGCAGACTTAGCCGGTGTTTCTGGTGGCCCCTTCGACATGTTGTTTATTTCGGGAGGGGGCGGATGTTTGTGAGGAGATGCCACAGGCTGTATAAATAAGGGAGATGCACAGGTCGCTTTCTGCACACCGGTAAATGTTTACTTCCTCTAGTAAGCGCCGTCAGTGACTCGGTGTCACCGGCCTTAAAGGTGACATATCATGCAAAATGGACTTTTTAATGGTTCTCTACCTGAAATATGTTTCCCTGGCATGTCTACAAACCCCCCGAGAATGAAAAGAATCCATTCTGCCCCTGTTCAGATTTCTCCACCTTTCTGTAAATGTGTGTGAAACCAGCCGTTTCAGACTTCAGTGTTTTTGTTACGTAACAACAATATCCGGTCTGTCACGGAGTCAGAGCTCGGAGCTTGTTCAGCCCATAGACTGTATAAAATAATACTGAATCCCTCCTCTGTTTTTCATTACCTGCACACATGTGTGCTAACAAGGAGCTTAGGAGGGAGGCATGCTAGTTGTAGGCTGTCTTAATAAACACAAAGGTCGGTTTTACTCCCCACGTCTGCAGATTTGAAGATCTAGTGGATGATTTTTATTTGTCATGGATAAGTGCTAGCGCTAATTAGCATAGCTACATAGCTATATGTTCATAGCTGTAGCTGTAGCTGTAGCTGTGTACCAAGACACACGTCGACATACTGACAAATAAAACAACAAGAAACACTAAATCTGTGACCAATCCTTCAGAAAGGTCCTGCTGCCTTTCTGGCAGAGGTCGGTTTTACTCCCCACGTCTGCAGATTTGAAGATCTAGTGGATCATTTTTATTTATCATGGATAAGTGCTAGCGCTAGTTAGCATAGCCACATAGCTACACGTTCGTAGCTGTGTACCAAGACACACGTCGACATACTGATAAATAAAACAACAAGAAACACTAAATCTGTGACCAATCCTTCAGAAAGGTCCTGCTACAGGCGCCTCTCCGTCAGGATCAGATTCAGAGGGTTGAAGTAACGTGATCTCTGAGCAGCCGTGTATATTCAGCCAACATGTAAACATTAGATCAACTTGCTGGAGAGCCGAGGCACATCCACTTCCGGAGGGGGCGTGGTCAGAGAGAAAACAGAGTGTTCTGATGAGGAATGAAGAAGAGGGTTTTTCAGGCATGCCAAAATCTGATTTCAAAGTGTTTTTTTGAGCATAAACTTTAAAGACATGTTTTGGGGACCTCTTAGACCAATATATATTGATGAAAAAAGCATGATATGTCCCCTTTAAAGGTGTATGCACGTTTCCTTTTAAGTAAATCTCCCGCTTTACCGCAGTAATAACGGTATTGCAAATTCCATTTCATGCCAACATATTGTACCGGTGACGGTAATGACACCAGTTTACTGCACACCTCTAGTGTGTGTGTGTGTGTGTGTGTGTGTGTGTGTGTGTGTGTGGGGCACTCTTGACAGATTGTTTCAAATTCCTTACAACAAAAGGTTTTCGACTGCCAACATGACAAGGCTGCAGATCCGGATGCCACTACACAATACAATCATGTTTTTTCTTTTTCCTGCTTCTGTGGCTGCCATCCAGTTTGTCTTCTCTTAAATAATCAAACATGAACTCAGGAGATACAAACTGCTGGATGGCGTCCTGATAACGGCGTGAACAAGCTTCATTCAGCAGCCCGATGTCCTTGCAGAACCGGGACAAAAGGAGCAGGTATGAGCTGCTCTCCTGACCCAGCAAAGCTTTCTCTGAGACACACAGCAGAGCAGAAATGATCTAAAGATGTGTCTTTCCCATAGACTGTATAAAACATGGACGTAGTATCCGTGACTTCACCCATCTGTTTCTGAAGAGCTGTTTTGAGGCCAATCGGCAGCGGCAGCCATATTGCTTCTGTCGAGCCAGTGTGACGTAAAGAGGCGGGCTGTGAGCCTCCCAGCCAACAGCTGCAGTGTTCCTGCAGGCAGCTGTGCCTCTCATTGGAAGACTAGTAATCTCAATATCTTCAAATCACCACGTTAGAAAAAAATTCACCCCCTCACAGTGAGAGCACATCGAGAAATTATCTATCCAGACTACACTGGTCTTTTGTACCAGACTGTAAACATGTTTATTAATGCTGCAAAGATCAGCTTTTTCCCATTCATGTGTATGTGACTTCCGGCACTTCTGGAGCCAGCCTCAAGTGGATCCTCCATGAACTGCAGTTTTTAGCACTTCCTCATTGACTCATATTTTTAGACCGGAGGTTGCCGCTTGGTCTTTCCATGAACCAGAGAGCTGAGCCAGGACCTGCTGCAGCCTGTGATCGAGCTCTGTGAAAGAGCCTGTAACTCACATTCAGGCGGTCAGGCAGCAAGCTGATCCCTGATGCCATATCGTCACTCTGAATAATTGAGCAGACATATTAGAACACCTTAATGTAGCACCTGTAGCTCTGAGGTTAAGCTACTGCAGCAGACAAACACCGATACGCAACAACTTCCATTCTGAGACATGTTACAGCTGCACAAGATTACACATGCACACTAAATATTCAACGATGCACCATCACATGAATCCAGAAAACAACAAATAAAAAGGTTGAATATATTTAAAGTCATATATCTGTAAGAGAACAATAGATCCTGAACCTGTTATTGTATTGTTTGGTGGACCTGTAATAGGCAGGGTATTACTTCCTCCCATTCTAATTTGCTTTTACATCACTGATAGCACAGAAAGGTTAATCCTTGTTAAATGGAAGGCTGCAGGTCCTCCCTCCTTCATGCAGTGGATTACAGAAGTCATGATGCGTCTTCAAATAGGTTTACGTTGAAAGGTTCACTTGGAAGATATAACAGACGTGGATGCCATTTGTAGAGAAACGGTCATTCCCAGCAACTTAAAGCCATGTACACTACCAGTCTAAAGTTTGGACACACCTTCTCATTCAATGGTGTTTATTTATTTTAATTATTTTCAACATTGTAGATTAATACTGAAGACATCAAAACTATGAAATAATCTGGTTTTACCATAACATGGCATAATATGAACGTACTCGAACACATTTTTGTGTTTTGATTTTCTATCACGTGGATCAAACATCATGTGGTCTCATATCTGGTTCAACTATCAGGGAGGTGTTTGAAGTTTAAAGCATGTTTCATGTGAATCAGCTGACTGAAGGTGTTGATCACAGTGGAAATGCTCAGCTGGGGGCTGCGGCTGAGTGACAGGTCTCCATGAGCGCTTTTTTTCTCCGCTAGCGGTCTGATTCTGACCCGGTTGCGCTCCCGGCTGACTCCTGACCACGTTCACATGTTTATTTTTTCTCAATAAGAACGAGTAGACAGAAAACTGGACACTGTGAGTCTGAAAGATGTTTCTGTTCAGTTCTCTTGTTGAAGTCTGAGCCTTCACTTTATGACTGTATGTCTGCAGAGATTATGAGCCTGCTCCACACGATGATATTCAGCATGTTTAACATTTTGAACACCTCAATACGATTCGTTGATATTCAATACTGTCAGTTATATACATTGTGTTGTGAAGGAAAATTTGATTCAGGGGAAAAAACACATTTGGCATTATTTTTTATGGAAAACATTCACGTTTTTAAAATTATTAATCGATAATTGATCGTTAACATTTCCAAAGATCGATCACAGAAAATACTTGAAATTTACATCCCTAGTAGAGAGACTGTGCTTCCCTGCCGCTTAAAGCCACGTTTGTGGGAGGTGGTAATTAGACCGGTCTGCTGATGTACATGTAAACGTCCCTGTTTCCCAACTGACCTGTGTTTTCATGAGCTCCTTTAAATCGAATGCAAGTCATGTATGTACCCTGTTTGTACCTTACAGCTGAAGCGTGTGTTGTGTTTTTTCATTTTTATGTGTACACTACCAGTCAACAGTCTGGAAACACCTTCTCATTCAAGGGTTTGTATTTACTGTAATGATTGTAAACACTGTAGATTAATACTGAAGACATCCAAACTATGAAAGAACATATATGGAATTATTGAATGAACAAAAAAGTGTTAAACAAAGCAGAATGTGTTTTGTATTTTAGATTCTGTAAAGTAGCCCCCTTTTTCCTTCATGACAGCTTTGCACACTCTTGGTATTCTCTCAGTCTGCTTCATGAAGTGGTCTCCTGGAATGGTTTCTAATGAACATGAGCCTTGTCAAGAGTTCATTTGTAGAATGACTTGCCTTCTTAATGTGTTTGAGACCATCAGTTGTGTTGCTCAGAGGTAGGGTTAGTACACAATGGATAGCCCTATTTGACTACTGTTGTAATCCAGATTATGGTTAAACCAGATTATTTCATAGTTTTGATGTCTTCAGTATTAATCTACAATGTTGAAAATAATTAGAATAAATAAAAAACATTGAATGAGAAGGTGTGTCCAAACTTCTATGTGTATATTAATGCTTTCTATGTGGCCTATTTATTTCTACTTATTATCTTTTTGTCTTGTGTAATTTATTTAAAGTCGTGACCACTTATTTCATGCCAGTTGTCTGCAATACTAAAGTTTTGTTATCAAAGAAAATGTGATACATAAATAAAGGTTGAATTGAATTAAAGCTGCTGTTGGTAGTCGTGATATAAATATCAGTTCAGAATCAGGCTGACGTAGTGGGGCCTCTACTCGACCAATCAGGACGGAGGGTTGGAGATTAGCTCTGATTGGTCCGTCATAACGGGAGCGAGGGGAATAATAACACTGCTTTATACACAGGCATTGGAAAAACACAAGAGACTTCACAATAGTCTCAAAGTACTTCACTTACAGATGAGTGCCGATTACTATTATGACCTTTTCTCCAAACCCAGCAGAAAAAAAGTAACGGTTTTTACACCATGCCTACCAACAGCAGCTTTAACTTCCTGCCCACTTCCTGCTTCTGATGATGTCAAGACTTATACTACTGTGCACGTGCAACGGGTTTGTATTCCAGGTCAAATCACCCACATGAGTTTGCCAAGACACGAGGACTGTCATGAGACCGCATACAGTAGAGCTGGTCACTATAACAGTGTGCCTGACTCACTGTAACACAGCAGAGCTACAGGCAGAGCACACACACACACACACACTCACTAAGTTCTTACTCTCTTTATCACATTGTATCTTAAACCTAAATAAAGGCTCTGTTTCCCTCTCACCCTCCCAGACATACAGAGCACATTACAGAAGGACACATCACACACACACATCGAGCACAGTAAGGAAACGGACACAACACTTCCAACTCCAGCAGTGTATCAGTCCGTGATAGTCCTGCACACAGACCAGTCCGTGATAGTCCTGCACACATTGTATCAGTCCGTGATAGTCCTGCACACACACACACATACACACACACACACACACGCACACACTTACACATACACACATACACAGCTGCCTCAGATCATTAGCAGCCTCCACTCTCCGTCCGTCCACACAGGGGCACATTAAACCCTCCCCGCGGTGTGCTCTGGCAGCCTTTGATGTGCCTGACGCCTGGGCGCACATTAAAGAGTCAGCTTTAATGTAAAGTCATATGCTACCAGAGCACACCCCGTTTCTCATGTTCTCTTCTTCAGTGGGGGAGGACTGAACGGAGAGAAGGTTTAGGTGGAGCACAGGAACTGCAGAGCCTGACTAATAGTAAAGCCCCCTTTCCTTTGTATAAGGGAGCAGGAGTCTCCACGATACTCGATAACTTGATTCGGAATCTGCGTATATTCGATCTACAGTTGTGCTTCCCTCCCACCTCCTGGCGCATCTCTTCCTGCACGATGTCACACGTCGAGCAGCCTGTCACACCGCTCCACGCCTCAGAATAAAAGCTCTCATGAATGCCTCTGTGTGAAGGGAACACAGCAGCACACGCGAAGAGAAGGCTGGACCTACCCGAAATGTCGATGTTTCCCCGGCTCCGGAACTTGTGGATTCAGTGTTGAGGCTGAGTGGCAGCGTGTACCGCTACAGGCAGCGACAGACAGAGTGGAGGCTCAGCAGGAAGCCAGCAGCAGAAAGTCTGGGCGGATAACTGAACCACCGTGACGTCAGCGGGCTCCGGCACAGATAGGGTGAATAGAGATGTATCACTCCTCTGGATTTCACTCTTTCATACTTTCAAACACAAGCCTGCTCGTGGAAGGTGGACTCACACTCACTTTTTGGGGGGCCCTAAGGTTCTCTTCAAAGGAACTCAAGACGTCTGGAGGGTCTCCCAATTTAGTCAGTTCAGAAATAACCTGGAGGGGGTCTACTTTACAAGCCCACGCTGGTGTATGGATCGTGTATCGCTGAAAAGAGGGCATATATCTCTCCAGAGTTAGCTTCTCTACACTGACTCCCCAAATCTAGACTAGAATTTAAAATCCTTCTTCTGACCTATAAAGCTCTTAATGATCAGACACCTTCATATCTTAAAGAGCTCATAGTGCCCTATTACCCCTCTAGAACACTACACTCCCAACATGCAGGCCTGCTAGTCGTACCTACAGTCTCTAAAAGTAGTATGGGAGGTAGAACCTTCAGCTATCAGGCCCCTCTCCTTTGGAATCATCTACCAGTGTCCAGGAGGCAGACACCCTCTCTACTTTTAAGAGTAGGCTTCAAACTTTCCTTTTTGATAAAGCTTATAGTTAGAGCTGGATCAGGCTTGGACCAGCTCTTAGTTATGCTGCTATAGGCTTAGACTGCTTTGGCAACTGACACTATGGGATCCTGTCTCACCCCTTCCCCCCAACCCCCTCATCACTTACTTTAACTCTCCCTGTCCCATTAAAGTTACTAACCATAGACCTTTCAATGTTTGTTGTGATTTGGCACTATACAAATAAAGATTGATTGATTGTATGAGTCCAAAAATGCCACTGGTGACAAACCATGTAACCCTTTTTTGTTCAAAACAGACCTCTAATTGATTAAAAATGTTATGAATTAATCATTTTAAATGACACTCTTGCTCGATTCTGCACAACAAAGGATTTTCTTCCAGCTCCTGTGAGGAGTTTTGAACTGGTCCTGAAACAGAGTGAATGCCTCTTTATGACCTGCAAAAGCAAACTAGACCATGAGCAAAAAGACTGACAATCTTGTTTATAATCATTTCTAATGGCTACCATCCCTGCAAGGGGGTTTAGGTGTCAGATGAGACAATGAACAGCATGGTGAAGGAAACCCCTCTTTCCTTTCTCCACAGCAAACACACATGATGCAATACTGGTGAAAACATGGCTTACATATGAACAGGAAAAGATCAGTAAAGATATGAGATGTGTCCACAGGTGGTGCACAAATCAAGACGAACAGGAAATTCTGCACAGGAGCATGAAGCCCTGAACATCCCCATGGAGGGACAGTAGCGTAGTGGTGGCTGTAGAGTTTAGGGGAGTAATACGACTGTTATCAACCCTTTTTTAAATTCAGGGGTTATCCTGCACATACCTTCAGTCAACCGACTCTCACTGTCCATGCCTTGGACATGGCCTCATGCAAGCCGCAGGCTGTATCCTTTGCAGGCGCTGTTTGATGGCCGTCGTCCAAAGAGGGCGTCCAGGCGGTCGAACCACTTGCTGGACCCACTACGACTGTTGTGTTCCTTTATCTTCTTATAATCTTGCCGCAGTTTTTTCAGCTTCTCTCGGACCTGTTTCCCAGTGTGCCTTATGACCATCTCAGCAAGTCTTGCGGACATTTTCGCGTACACCTTATCGTTCCGTACAGCCGTACGCAACTCCTGCTGGATCTCCTCTTCGGCTTACACTGCAAGCAAGGCCTGCACCTCCTCGTCGCTCCACCGGTCGTAGATCTTCCTCTCACTCATGTTGAATTTGAAATACCACAGTTGTAGGAAAATGAAAAAGTAAACACTGCAGCTTGCAATTGCAGGGTTTTAAACATGGCGGGTCCAATAAAAACACTACAAATTATGGACCAATCAGAAACATGCAGCTTGCAGGCCCTGCCTCCCATGGTCCCGGGGCCTCTAAAAAGTACTACCCACCTAGCAGGGGCTTTTTAGTGGGGAGATTATCTACCCCTGAACTAAATTTAGACCCTGGGTCCACCAGTCGAAACACACGTAGTTCAGGGGTAAAGTCCCCCTGGTCGAAAAACGCCTTTACCGTCAGTCTTACCCTCACTATTGTTACATGTACACACACATGCACAAAACAGAGTTTATAAAGCCTTTGCTCTGTAAATGGGATATTCGATTCACGCGATGATACGATACAATTCACACAACACTTTCCCAGCCTGACGGTTGTGCTTCATACATGTATCAAGGACTAAAGAAGAGAAGATCACGAGAGTTAGAAACCAAATACAAAGGTTTATGATCAGGCAACAGGCTCATGTGTGTGAGATAAGGATCAAGTCCTGCAGGATGATGCTCTGTCTGCGGTCTCTGGATGCTAAGGTTTGTTTTGCTATGTTGCTCGTATCGTGCTCTGTCATGTTATGCGTCCACTCATTGAAACTAACTCATGTGGTAGGTTTACAAGTAGCATTGACATTCCTGGAATTATCACCTGTAACTACTTGTTGGGCACAATGTTTTAACATGTTTCACATTTTACAACTTGTACTTCCTCTGTCATAATCTGAAAGTAAAGAAGAAACAAAACAGGCAACACCTCTGAATCAGACTGGTTACCACTCCTTCAGTCGAAAGACGGATGTTCATGTGTTCATACGACACAGAGAGCAGTCTTAGGAGGTTAACATTCAGCCTTTAGTTAGTTTTATTTTAATATTTAGCATGATTAAAAATGGTTTACACAAAGAAGGGATTCTGTTGAGATGCAAATGCAGTGAAAACAAAACGGACTCTTATTTCAGCATCAAAACGTGGAGAAAAAAAAACTAAATTCTAAAACTTTGAATCTGAAATTGAGAGTCAAAGGCTTTTTTGTTTCCTATGACTGTACTAGTTGTGTTTGCATGAGTGTGAGTGTGTGAGTGTGTGGAAAAAAAGAGGGGGAGACAGAGCTCTCTTTTCATGCTGACATGAGTTCATACAGCTATGAGTGTGTGCCACAGAAAAGAGACAAAGGGTGCCCTCTTGTGGCCAGCTGTGTTATGAGTTTGAAAAAATGAAGCTGAGCCCATCCATGTCCATACACAGATCACATACTGCTTTTCTTGGTTCTCAGTCCAAACTGACAACAGGTCTTTTATTTGCATAAAGATATATCCCAAATATTGTTTGTAAGGCATAAATAAAACAGTGCAAGTCCAGCCCTGAAGCACCGGTCTGGTCGGCTGCTCTTTGGTTCATGCACAGTGCAGATGTTAGTGCAGCTCCTTGAAAGGGTTGTGTATATTTTCCTCTTGCTCTCTCCATCTCCAGTGCTACTCTCCACAAACAGATCCACGTCTGAGGGGTGGAAAGTAATCATTACACATACAACTTCAGTATCTTTGTAATTTAAAACAACAACACTGCAAAAAGCCAGCCTTCAAAAACAAGAACAAATATGCAATCATTGGGGGTATATTACTTAAACTAAGCAAAATGATCTGCCAGCAGAACAAGAAAATTTGGCTTGTCAAGACTTTCCAAAACAAGTAAAAATATCTAACCTCAATGAACCCAGAAATACCTTCAAATGTGTGGATTTTTACTAAGAACAAGTGCATTTGTCTTTAGAGGAATAAAAAAAAAGAGACTTCTTTTCTTAATATGTTGAAAAATATTCTTAAATTAAGTAAATGCTAGTGCCATTATCTTGACATGATGACATGCACTAGGCATTACATATCTTGAAACCAGCAAAGTTATATTAAAAACTAATTGACTTTTCTTGATGGAAAGACAAAAGTTCAGAATATATTTCTCTTTAGGTAGGATCATTTTCTGCCTTGTTATTTGGAAGAACTTATCTGAGTGTAATTATTTCTGTTTGATACGGTTTGAAATGTTAAATGTTTAAATATTAAGTGTCAGTTTACAGTACTGTGCCAACTGTACTAACACATAGTCGTACATATTTTCTATTGTTTCATTGAAAATAACACAGTGGATTACAGTTGGCTGTCATTTGTTTTCATTGTGTGAAGAGATACAATTGTGTCAAAGTCATGATTTCTTATTTCATGCTTGAAATAAGAAATTATGACTTTGTAAAATCTGTTTTATACTTGTGAGTGTTGATGAAACAGCTTTGTAACAGTTAATATTCTAGTTTCAAGCATGTATTACTCAATACAGGTCATACAATCTCAGTAACAAGCTGTAACATCTTACTGAGATCATTTAGGACCAAAACACTCTAAACAAGTGAAACACTCCAACATAAAAACTGTTTAGTGAGAAAAACAATCTTATCAGGCAAAAAATAAGAACACTTCACGATTATCTGAGATATTCAATCCAACTTAGATTTCAGTTTTTGCAGTGAAGAATATAAATTCATTTTAATAACTTTAGAAATGCCCCAATTATCTCTGGAATAATCTAATGTTTACTATTTTGCTCTCACCCTTGAGGTTGGCACTGGAGGTCATCAGCACAGGGACAGTGGTCACGGGGACCCTCCTGGTCCCAGGCGAGCATGTCCATCAGCAGGTTGGGGTTGCTCAGACAGGACTCCCCCTTCTCTGGTTTGGGATTACACACTGGAAACAACAGCTCTGGAGAGAAACATCATGGAGGTTCAAATCTGGCTTCATGCAGATAAGCACATCAAGTTCTTTTTCCACACAAACCAGAACCTTAAAGCTCACTTCAAGTTTTTCAGACATGAAGACCAGTCCAGATAAAGGTTTGCCACGCACCTCCTCGTGTATGTTTGTTACATCTTTAATGATGTTTAATACAGTTGTTTCTTTATACTTTAACTCAACTCAACTTTATTTATAAAGCACCTTTCATACATATAAGCATGCAGCCCAAAGTGCTTCACTAAATAACAGAGACAGAAAACAGCAGGTCAAATTATAAAAGGCATTATTATAAATAAAATACTTCAAAATAAAATACAATCAACACAGTAAAATTAATAAAATAAGTAAGAGTGGAAAGAAAAGTTAAAAATAAGGTAGAGTTAACAAGATCAGATGGATACAATAAATACAAAGATAAATGGCCATTCAATATGTGTTTCATTACAGTTCCCCTGGATCTAAGAGGATGTAAGTCAGGTGAGTAATAAAATGTATAAATCCTTCAGCAGCTTCTAATCTTTTTATTCTTAGTGACCTCCGGTGGACTCATCATATGCAGACATCAATCTTGTATGTGGTTACAGGTTGATAAAGCAGACTACTTTCCCAACCAAAAGCAAAGTCAAGAGACAGTTCAACTCTTAAAAGCCTGATTTATAGTTCTATCTCAATGAGATAGACAAAACTGTTTTGTGTAGAGGCAACTTTATTTTTATTTGTTTCTATTTCATTTATTTGATCTTTATTTTATTTGTTTAATCTTTATTCTATTTTATTTATTTGATCTTTATTTTATTTGTTTAATCTTTATTCTATTTTATTTATTTGATCTTTATTTTATTTGTTTAATCTTTATTCTATTTTATTTATTTGATCTTTATTTTATTTGTTTAATCTTTATTCTATTTTATTTATTTGATCTTTAGTTCATTTTATTTTATTTTATTTTATCTTTATTCTATTTTATTTATTTGATCTTTATTTTATTTTATTTTGTTCATATTCATATCTTATTTTATTCCTTCTATTCATATTTTGACTTTCTTACATGGTGTTTATAAGAGCTCTGTAATGACTGAATTTCCCTCCTGGGATAAATAAAGCATTTCTGATTCTGATTAAATAATGAAGAGCACCATGTTCATATTGTATCCAGAGACTGTCTCTTCAGACAGTCAGAATCAGAGCTGATGAAGGGATTTGGCAGTGATGTCTGTCTCTTATCATGAGTCATCAGGACTTTGGCTTTGAGAAGGCATCCAGTTTTGGATGATACAACTGTGCTCCAGAGGAATATTATATAATATCATATCATCAGGGAGAAGCATTGTGAATTAACTACAGCTTTACTTTACTTTTTACAAATAAACGTAACACAATATTGTGAATGAAACAGATGAAATGAGATACAGTTAGTTTAAGGGAAAGGACATTTTAAGCCATAGAGATTTGCAAAAACCTCTTGAAACAACATATCCTGCAGCATGCTCTGGGGGTCCTGTCTGACTGACTGAGACAACTTAAACAAGTCTGTCTCTCTTATTGTGTGCATCACTTTGGGGTCAGTGGTTAAGCTCACCTCTTTGAAAGGCACAGCAGAGGTCTGCCCTGCAGTCACTCTGACCCTGACAGATAGTCCCCTCTGTTCCTCTGGTGGCGTTGACTGTGCACTGGCCCCACACACACATCTGATCCGAGCAGCACTCCTCATCTTTGGTGCAGGGCTTAATGGGGACAGACAGTCAGATAGTCAAACACACACCATGATAACCCGATCTGTCTCTACCCTGCCTTCTGCCTGAAGTCAGCTGGGATAGGCTCCAGCCTATAATAATATATTATTATTATTATTATTATTATTATTATTATTATTCATAATCATAAAAATCTTCTTTTTTTTTTTTTTTAAATAAATAAAGTTACAACTTTAAAGATGAAAGAGAGGAAAAATGGTCACTTAACTTGAACGTATGGAGTAAATGCCAATAGTGCTCCATAAACGTATGGAGTGGCCTTGACATTAAGACACATAACCAATCATTTAAGTGATTTTCTTGTCACGTGCTGACTATAATATTAATAGAATGAAACTTCTATATTCACTCCTCTTCTAACTCTGAGTCAGCATCTGATGGAGAAGAATATCTGGCTCTATGGCAGCGCTCTGCAGGTTTATCAGAGCTGCATGCTCTCACTAGAAATGACCAGGGTGAATGTTGAACAACACAGCTTTATGACACAAAACCAGGCGATTTGGGTGCTGCAGGGTCAGGACAGAGGTCTGTTAGTGTTTGCCACTTACATATTTCTATGAGACAGTAGTTTTGATCAGTGTGAGAATACAAATACCTACAAAGGATAACACTGACTCTATCCTCACCATATCTGTTGGTATGCAGGGGAGGCACTTAGAGTTCTCTATCTCATACAGGCAGTATTTCAGATCACCACAGTCCTCGTCCACCATGCATTCCTGTGTGGAGAGATAACATCGTTACACAGAGTATGAGTTCAAGTGATGAGAAGAAGGACATTTAAACACACATTGAAAATGTTATAACTATAATAATAACTTTATTTATATAGCGCCTTTAAAAAGACAAACAAGACAAACAAGTTGGAATAACAAAGTAAACTTTCGACAGACAGAGAGGAGGAATTTTAACAATGCAAAATACAATGTGAGGTTAAAAAGAATACAAGTAAATTAAACAGGATGAAGTGGTGAGACAATAGACCAATACATCATTGTTTAAGAGGTTTTTCAAAGATATATAAATACAATAAATGCAAAGAAAGAAAGAAAGAAAGAAAGAAAGAAATAAGATAAATAAGATAAATAAAATGGATAAGTAAATAGAAGCATTAAAAGGACAATAGAAGGGGTTTTCAGAATGAGAGGACGACATCACATTGGAGTAATTAGAAAAAGTGAAAAGGATAAATTAGGAACATTAAAATAATTAATGAAAAAAATAAATAAAACAATAAATAATAAAATAAAAGAATCAAATAAAATTTAAAACAATTAATTACTCAGATAAAACTAAAAATAATAATAAAATAGAGCTAAAAGTGGTTAGAAGGATGAAGTCACATAAAAGCAAGTCTGTAAAAATGGGTTTTAAGAAGAGATTTGAAAGATGTCACTGACTCTGTGAGCCTTATCTCCTCAGGGAGGTCGTTCCAGAGTCGAGGGGCTCTGATGGAGAAAGCTCCATCCCCTTTGGATTTGAGCCTCGACTTTGGAAAGACCAAAAATGCCCCACCTGAGGATTTAAGGCCGCAACCTGGCATGTAATCTGTTAGCATTTCTGCAATGTAGTTTGGGGCGAGACCCAGGCGGGCTTTAAAAGTGGTCAGTAACATCTTAAAATCTAAAACACAGAGGAACCCAGAGGAGAGAAGAGAGGACAGGAGTTATGATGTCGTATGTTAAAACCAGTGAGAAAAGGGTGAAGGTTCATTTAGATGTTTTCAGTGCATCATGAACCTTCTCTGTGTTGTTTCAAGGACAGTTGTAACTCATAGAGTCAAACCACATCCTATAGCTGAGGATTAAACAATTACATTGATCCAAATTATAATCGCATATAAAAGTGTTTCACTACCAAGACTCAGAACATATGATCCATGTGATCCCCCTTCATATTTCTAGTAGCTGATGGTTTTAGAGGATGTGTTTTTGCCAGCCAAAGAGCCCATCTCCATGGAAACTATCTGACAGACATCTGCGACATCTCAGTGAAACAGAAGGGGCCTAATCTTGAAATAGCTTCATGTGTTGATTTGAGATATAGTTATGCCAGAGGAAGCGTAGTCTGCCAAAAGCAACACCAGTCTCCTGTGAACTCCCCGTTTCTAATGTTTCATTTCAGGAGTCTCTGTGTCTGTGTTTGCTCCCTGCACAGCTCCCTAGATTAATACTGAAGACATCAAAACTATGAAAGAACATATATGGAATTATTGAATGAACCAAAAAGTGTTAAACAAAGCAGAATCTGTTTTATATTTTAGATTCTGTAAAGTAGCCCCCTTTTGCCTTCATGACAGCTTTGCACACTCTTGGTATTCTCTCAGTCTGCTTCATGAAGTGGTCTCCTGGAATGGTTTCTAATGAACATGAGCCTTGTCAAGAGTTCATTTGTAGAATGACTTGCCTTCTTAATGTGTTTGAGACCATCAGTTGTGTTGTTCAGAGGTAGGGTTAGTACACAATGGATAGTCCTATTTGACTACTGTTGTAATCCAGATTATGGCAAAACCAGATTATTTCATAGTTTTGATGTCTTCAGTATTAATCTACAATGTTGAAAATAATTAAAATAAATTAAAAACATTGAATGAGAAGGTGTGTTCAAACTTTTGACTGGTAGTATATATGTCTCTAATAAACTTCTACACACCCTGCCCCTGTTAACAGTTTGTACTCTTCCTGAGTTATTCGGTCTCTTCAGGCAGTCATCAGAAACAACATGGAAAATTTGAATCAATGTTTGTTTTTATTTTTCCTCCTCAATATTTGCAGAAACCGAAACATAAAGGTTTTTTTTCCTTTTTGCAAAAACTTCCATGAAATAAAATATATCACAGGGATGTTTGAAAACTACAAACTATGGACCACACTGCTCACAACACCCTGTCATTTTACAAATACATTCCAGATGACTACAGCTGTCATTAGTTTTATAAGACCAGTAGCAACCCATAACTTTCCATACAACTATTTTCCACAAATCAAGTCTGCAGAAAAAAAAACAGCTCCACGGTCTGCTCTCTAAACAATAGACCCCATTTAAACCTCTGAGTGTGAGTGATTTCTGGTTACACTGTGGCTGGCCAAGCCAAGCCCTCAATGAGCTGTTAAATCAACAAACTACGCTTAACTCAGATTTTCTTTTACTGTAGCATGCAGCGTGCATGCAGCTGCCGTCACACAAAACACCTAATAATTATTCTGGCTGTCAGAAAAGTTACTGAGTGAAGCCAGTGAGAGAACTGTGCCTAAAGAACAGTGAGTGGTAAAGCCAGTCCTAAAGAGCAATGAGACTTAAAGAATGAGTAAGGAACAGAAAGGGTCTTCAATAATTAGTGCAATAAAAATACTGATGGACTAACACGTCAATTATCAAAGGGAAGAGTGTATCAACTCTTGGTAAACCTGAGTATTGATGACATATTTATAAGGAGAAATAATTACATTAAATATTAAATGACAGCAAAATGCAAACTGTCAAACACAGGAGGATATATAAGGGCAAGATCAGTGAGCATACAGACGTGTATTACTTTAACAAAAAGAAAAAAGACGGAGGGGTCACCTCATAACTTTGTTTTTATAATTATAATTATATTTGTTATTATTATTATTATTATTATTATTATTATTATTATTATTATTATTATTAATATTATTATCATTATTATATTTGTTAATATTATTATTATTATTATCATTATTATTATTATTATTATTATTATTATTATTATTATTATATTTGTTATTATTATTATTATTATTATTAATATTATTATTGTCATTATTATCATTATTATTATTATTATTATTATCATTATTATTATCAATGTTTTTGTTGTTATTATTATTGTAATTATTATAAAATAAATGTTTTATCATTATTATTACTATTTGTATTATTCTTATTAATATTATTGTTGTTGTTAATATCATTGTTACTGTTAATGTTGTTGTTATTATTCTTATTATTATTCTTATTCTTATTATTATTATTATTATTATTATTATCATTATTATGACTATTATTATTTTCATTATTGTGAGTAATATTAATCATTATTATTATGATTATTATTATTATTATTGTGAGTATTATTATAATTATTATTATTGTTATTATTATTACTATCATTATAATTATTATTAATATTGTTATTATTATTATTATTATCATTATTATTATTATTATTATTATTATTATTATTATTATTGTTATTATTATTATTATCATTATTATTATTATTATTATTATTATCATTATTATTATTATTATTATTATTATTGTGAGTATTATTATTATTATTATTGTTGTTGTTAGTATTGTGAGTATTATTATTATTATTGTTGTTATTATTATTATTTTTCTTATCATTGTTGTTGTTTTTATTATCATTATTATTATTATTATTATTATTGTTGTTTTTATTATTATTATTATTATTGTTGTTGTTGTTTTTATTGTTATTATTATTATTGTTGTTATTATTGTTGTTGTTGTTGTTTTTATTATTATTATTATTATTATTATTATTATTATTATTATTATTATTATTGTTGTTGTTGTTTTTATTATTATTATTATTATTATTATTATTATTATTATTATTATTATTATTGTTTTATTATTACATAACTCTTAGCAAGGACAGTCCTGGGGATGCAATGCTGCTTCTGAATTCCCCTCATGGGTTTGTTGTTGCTCTCCTTCACCAAGGAGAGATTACTCACTGTGTTATTCATGCAGAGTGTATCTGTATCTTGTCCGTCACAGATAACGATAAAACCAGTTTAAATAGGAGAATGTTGTAGGCTGATGTACTTTGATTGATTGTTAAAGCCTACTTTGTAAACTGTCTTCATTGAGTTTCAGAGCAAGGTGTCTGTGAGGATATTGTAACGGCAAGTTCTGTTTGTTTAAAGGGAATTAAAGACCTTTATTTTTATATTGCTTTTAGATGTTATCGTTTTATAAGTTTTAAACATGAAGTTTAATTTTTTTCTACATTATTAATACCCCTTGTGTTTATTTTATCAATGCATGGTGACTTATTTAATCATTTACTTGCACATTTTAGTTATTTTATATCTTGAAAATGTATATGCATTGCTTTTCATTATTGTATTAATTGTCAGCTGTATTTGAATTCTGCTATGTGAAGCATTTTGCATTACATGTTAGTTTGAAAGGAACTGTATCTGTTAAAGGTGAGTGTAGATACATCTCTAACAGCTCTGGGTCACAGTAACAAGGTGATGTTTAAGTGTGATAAACATCAACCCTTCAGACCATGAAATCCCTCTAAGACATCAGGACTAAGTACCTACAGCCACCTGAAGAGGATCCACATTCAACCAAACGTTCCCCTCACTTAATACCCCGATCCTTCTCATCCTTGAACAACACACAAAATGTTAACGGGGAGTATTCTATGAAATCTTGAGTGAGTGAGTTTTGCTGTATCTTCCTTGTGTAAAACGGAGTGACTCTGAGAGGGTGAAAATTCTGAACAGTTAATAATTTCCAAAGAGCACAGAGGCCGGCCTGCTGGCTTGCCGGCCTGCTTGCGTCTCTGGTATTTTTTCCAGCAGCAGCAGACTCCATTAACATAACCACTCACTGTACGGCTGCCAAGAAGGCAAAAGATCAAAACCAGCGCTGTGAAGTAAAAAGGCAGCAAGCGGCTCTAACGACCTCTCGATCCAAGCCGGCCTCCTGTCGGCTAAACTATGAAAATTAGAAAAGTATATGGTAGGTCTGTTTGCTGGATGATCTCATTCTGCATGAAACAAGTTCAGACATTACAGCTTCACCATTTTTTCTCCTCTCACAGACGCTGCAGATATTTACACAGACCAGGGAGCATGATAGTTCCCAAACATGTATAGGTTAACTTTGAATTAAAATGAGCCTCACTGGAACAGGATAAAACATGATAAAGGGGGTCTAAAGGGGTTTTTCCTTTAAAGTCTGCATCCTGACAGTGAAACAGAATCGATCATCTGAAACTGGGATGGTTGGGTTTTGTTTGTCTGCCTGCAACCCAACACATGTTTCCTTACTCATGAGTCAACAGGCTATCAGCTGGACCTGCACACAACACTACACACTAGTGTTTACTTGCTGCGAGGCCCATTCCAATGAGAACCACATCTTGATAAGCTATTTTGTGTACTTCTACTTATGTCAGCATCAGCATGGAGAGGAACCAATTAACAGGAAACACATGGTGGAGTGCTTTAGGCCTACACTCCTCTGAGTCTTCACACAGACCAGACCGGGAGAGTAAAGGACTCACATGATTCACTGTGTTCCACGGGCCAGACGTCTCCATGTGTGTGTGTGAAAGACGACTCTCTCCTGTTTTATTATTTGTTTCCTTTAAATCAGAAAGTAAACACATTAGACCTCAGAAACACAAACAATGAAATGATATTTATCAGGTTTCGTTCACTTTAAGGGATGAAGGCTTTTATGTGTTGTACCATACGGGGCGCTGTTTGTAAAGTAGTGCACACTGAAAATAACAGCAACTATTCTCCACATTTAGCTTCAAAACATCATAAAAATGTAGAGTGAATTTTTAAAAGTCACTTTTTATCACATTTAGAGGAATATTTGTGATCTTCTTCACATTTAATTGTGTTGTGAAAAATATATTAAGTTAAAATCACTGTTGAATCAAAATGCTAAATATAAATCTAAATGTTAAATACAAATGCTCAAAATAAACGTAAATGTTAAATGTTTAATCTGAATGTTAAATATAAATATAAATGTTAAATATAAATATAAATGTTGATTGTTTAATCCGAATGTTAAATCTAAATATAAATGTTAAATCTAAATATAAATGTTGATTGTTTAATCTGAATGTTAAATATAAATATAAATGTTAAATATAAATATAAATGTTGATTGTTTAATCTGAATGTTAAATATAAATCTAAATGTTAAATATAAATATAAATGTTGATTGTTTAATCTGAATGTTAAATATAAATATAAATGTTAAATCTAAATATAAATGTTGATTGTTTAATCTGAATGTTAAATATAAATATAAATGTTAAATATAAATATAAATGTTGATTGTTTAATCTGAATGTTAAATATAAATATAAATGTTAAATCTAAATATTAAATGTAGCTCTGCAATCCTAAATATTTAGCTGATATGTAAATTTACACTGCTGCCTAGAGGAAATACCAAAATAAAAGCTTCATAAAGCGATACAGACTTAGCAATAGTAATTTAGCTTGTACGTACCATAGACTGGGTCAGTTCTGTCTCGTTGTGAAATCTCTTTGTGGACTCCAGGAGTCAGAACTGACAGACTATGGTTAGGATATCTGTATCGCTTTATGAAGCTTTTATTTTTGTGCTAACGGCGCCCAATACAAATTCACACTGCAGCCTAGAGGAAGTATCAAAATAAAAGCTTCATAAAGTCACAGGCTGTTTCCGAAACGGCCTGCTACATACTACTCACTAATGTAGTAGGCAGTAGGTATTGCCTACTACATACTGCGTTTGAATTTAGTATGTAGTATGACTGTTCTGTCCGATCTGTCATGCAGCATGCTGAGCCAGACTTCGCTGGATTTCCGGTTTCGGAAAGCGGAAGTAAACAACGGCGAAGCCGATAAATAAAATGCTTATTTAGCATCCATTTATGATTTAAAAAGTTAGGAAGTGGTTTATATGTAATTTGATAACTTTCACAGCACCCAAAAACAGATTTCCTCCCGTCAAAAAATGAGGAAAAAGAAAAAGCAGAACGAGCGCTGTGCATTATGGGAAACAGTACGCGAGGCAGACTGGTCCGATGCACACTGAGATATTTTCCCGAATCAGTAGACATCCGGGGAGTTTTGGCTTACTGCAGATTTTGCTCTTGTTCACATACTACTTACTACATACTGAATTTTGGACATATCAGTACGTACTGCTAATATAGTAGGCGATTTCGGAAACAGCCATACAGATATCCCAGCCATCGTCGGTCAGTAGTGACTCCTACGGGTTATAGCTAGACTGCCCACTGTAAAAATGCTGGATAGGCAGTTTTGGAGGCCACTAATGTTTTGGTATTTCCACTAGGCGGCAGTGTGAATTTGCATATCAGCTAAATATTTAGGATCGCAGAGCAACATTTAACATTTATATTTAACAATCAACATTTATATTTATATTTAACATTTATATTTAACATTTAACATTTATATTTATATTTATATTTAAAATTGTATTTAATATTTATATTTATATTTAGCATTTTGATTTAACAGTGATTTTAACTTAATATATTTTTCACAGCAAAATTAAATGTGAAGAAGATCACAAATATTCTTCTAAATGTGATAAAAAAAAGGGACCTTTAATAATTTACTCAACACTTGGAGCTAAATGTGGAGAAATGTTGCTTTTATATTTTGGTGTGCACAACTTTACAAACGGCGCCCCATGATACCATGCCCTACCTTATCGACTCTATCGAGGATCTGAACCTGTCTGTCTCCATCCTGTTTCGTCCTGCTCGTCTGGTTGTGGTAGTTAGGAAGTAAATCCAGCGACGTTAAAGATGACTTTGCACTCTCTGTAGTTATCTGTTGGATTGAATGACAAGATTAAAAAGTATTCTTAAATGAAGCAGAAGGCGATGCATTATATCCAAACACCAGATGTGTTTATGGGAGACGTCTAACAAGGCTTTATTTTGGACGGTTTGTCAATTCACAAACACAATTCCAGTAAAGTTGGGACGCTACACAATGATGAGAAAACATGATTTTGATGGTTTGCAAATCATTTGAATCTTAGTTCCACTGAGAGAAGCAAAACAACAAATATCATTGTTTAATGAAAACCATATCCTCACTTTAAATTTGATGCTAGCAACATGTTTTTAAGAAGTCTGGACATGACACGACAAAACATAAAAAAGTTTTGTAATGCTAATAAAAAAAGCTAGATGATACACTTTTTACTACTTAGGTTAATTTGGGACAGGTCAGTCATGACTGGATGTAAAAAAAAACAATCCAGGGAGGCAGCACTGCATTAAAAAAACAGACATGACTCTGTAGTGGAAATCACTGCATAGGCTCAAAATCACTTCCAAAAACCACTGTCTTTTCACTGCATCCTCAAGTGCAGAATAAAATTACACCATGAAAGTTAAAATCATTTATCAAACATTATACAGAAACTCTGGAAACTTCTCCCACGACCATATCAGATGGACTGAGGCAGAGTCTGACATTCTTTTTGGAACCATGGACGCTGTGTCCTCCGCTCTAAAGAGGAGAGGGACCACCCGGCTTGTTATCAGCTCACAGTTCAAAGCCAGCATCCCTGATGGTATGGGGATCATAAGAGTCCATGCCACATCTGTGAAGGCTCCATTAATGCTGAACAATATGTACAGGTTTAGGAGCAACATATGCTGCCATCCAGACAATGACGTCTTCAGGAAGACCTTACATATTTCAGCAAGACAACGCCAAACCACATTCTGCACGGATTACAACAACATGGCTCTGTAGTAGAAGAGTCCAGGTGCTGAACTGGCCTGCCTGCAGTCCTGACTCGTCCCCCATTGAAAACATTTGGAGCATCATGGAACAGAAATACAACAAAGGAAACCACAAACGAAGAAGGAATGGGACATCTAGCTCTCACAACCCCAGAAACTGGTCTCCTGGATTTCCAAATGTTTACAGAGAGTTGTTCAGAGAAGAGGTGATGAACACAATCATAAACATGCCCCTGTCTGGACTTCTGTGAGGCGTGTTGCTGCCATCAGATTTAAAATGACCACTTTGATAAACAGTGGTTTCAACATTTGATTTGTTGTCTTTGAACAATTTTCAATAAAGGGTTCACATGTTTTTCAAACCATCAAAATTCAGTTTTAACAGCATCCCTACTCATTTGGAATATAGGCTGCACAACCTGATTTATAGTCATCTTTAGTTCTTGGATGACATGAAGCGTAACCTCCTCTTTAGATCATGAGTGATACAAACAGACTCCAGCACCATCAGCCCTCCTGTCTGGGGAAACACAGCAGAGGTTAAACTGAAGCCTTCCAGGAGTCTGCTGGTATGATGTAAGTTGGATGAGTGGAGTTTTCTGTGAGCAGTTTCTCACTCTTGAATTGTTTGGTTAGTTTCCATTTTAACAGCTACTAAGTTTTTACAGTGAGGATCAGACATGACGTGTGTCAGACGTTAAGCAGACATGGAAACTGTGCGTAACCTCTCTGCTTCAGACTATGTTTAAATCTAAAGTGGGCACAACGACACGTGACTCACATCGATCGTCCCCATTGTTAGATTAGAATACATCTGAAGTCACAGAGTCACTTTGTCACTCTCTCCACTGCCCTTGTCTGAATGAATAAAAGATGACGCAGACCTGGTCCACAGCCTCATCCAGTATGTGCTGAGTGTCCTCCATCAGCTCCTCCACCTCTCGGAACATGTCGTTCAGACTGGCCGGACCCCGCTCCAAGGCGTCCCGCAGGATCAGGGTCCCGCTCCGCACCGAGTCTCCGCTCACCCACAACAAGCACAAACTCATAGACACCGACAGAAGCATGATCGCAGACATCTTTCCTCTGTCCTTCCTTCTCCTTCTCCTTGTGGTGTCTGCCTCGTCCACTGAGCAGCAGAGCAGAGTGACGCACGGAGGGCGCACAGCCGCACACAGCTGGATCCGTTTTATTTGGAAAGTCTGAGCGAGGAGTGCTGCTGGGTAATAAACCAGAACGAATCAGGTTTAATAGTGTGGGAAAAGGTTCAATTTGCATTTGTGAAATGAATGTCAGAATAAGATGGCTTGTTTAATGTAAAAAAAAAAAAGGCTTCCTTACTGTAAAACAAAGAAGGATCAAAGCTGGGAGCAGAGGATGCCAGATGTGGTCTGCTAATGGTTGCTCACTGCGCATACTGAACTGAGACATCACAAGGGAGCTGGCAGGAAGAGGCACACAGTTTATTTCATACTGATGAGGAACCAGGAGAGGCCACCAACAAACTGAAACCTGAAATCTTTTAGAGTCAGTGGCGTATTCAGGATGCTTAAGGGGCAAGGGCGAAAACCCCCCAGAGCATTAAAAATCCTTTTCACCTTCACAATAACGATACTCCTAATAAGACCCACAGTCATAACAAAGCAAAGGCCTGGATCACAGGGAGGGTCTTGGATCTGTCAGAGCCCAGAGACCTCACAATCTAACAAGGAAATAAATTACAAGAGGAGTCTGCCAGAACGGCTCCTTGTAGAATAAAAGAGTGGATACAGGAAATTAGATGTCAGGCATCAGCAGGAATACAGAAACTGTAGATTCCTGACTCCTTAGTAATGTAACAGACGAGATGCAAGCCAAGCTTTGAAGGAAGCAACCTTTTACTCTCGAGTATGCATGGGTCCTGATGAACTATTCCTTTAGTGGTTTGGTTTTCAGAGGTCCTGATGAACTATTCCTTTGGGGGTTTGGCCTGATGAAATGTAGCTCTAGTGAAAGTTCAGACAGGAAGAATATAAAGCAATCACAGCAGTTGTTTAACTCTCCTCTCCCTCATTCAATAGCTCACCCGCTTCCAGCTGCACGCTCCGGAGCTGTCATTGGTTAATCAGCAGCTGCGTCATCCAATAGCTCAGTGACACGCCCTTATCGTCAGCCTATCAATTTTCTGCTGTCTTTTTAAATGCGTCTCTCTCTCCAGCTAGTTCCTCTTGCATTGATGGTGCGCACCCCTCCACCTCCCCATCTCCACCTGGTCTCTGCAAGTCTTCAATTCCTAGGATCATCAACCACCACCACCAGTGTCTGGACTCTAGGGGGATTTCTTCAGCTGCCAAATTCATGCATCCTACGCTCACAACATTATCCCCATAGAGTCCTTACGCCAAAGATTTCTGTCAAGTTTCATCATTCATTCAGTTGTAATAAATAATCTTTAATATTCAAATTGTGTCTCTCCTGATTGAACTACTACGTTGGTGGTTTGGTTTTCAGAGGTCCTGAAGAACTACTCTGTTGGTGGTTTGGTTTTCAGAGGTCCTGAAGAACTACTCTGTTGGTGGTTTGGTTTTCAGAGGTCCTGAAGAACTACTCTGTTGGTGGTTTGGTTTTCAGAGGTCCTGAAGAACTACTCTGTTGGGGGTTTGGTTTTCAGAGGTCCTGATGAACTATTCCTATGGACCACTCTATCCCACCATTGGTCAGTCGAATTTACCCCTAACTCATGTTCCCAAGCATTCTTAGTTTCAATAAAGAAGTTATCTTCAAAGCTTGCCATAAATTAGATATCAGAGTTTTTTGATGGGGTTTCAAAACCAAAAAGTCATCCCATGGCTGAGTAGAAGGGAGGGAATGATGCAGTAACTGTGCTTCACCATCAGAGGGCAGAGCAGGACAAAACATCTGAGGGGACAGACTGAATCAAAAGTTAGACATGAGATTGGATAGAGAAAAGTAGAGATAACATAAAGAAAGACGTCTTCTGTGAGAAGAAGTTCAAAGTGGATCTGTGCACATGTAAAAGTTGAAGGGCTGTTTGACTGAAGTTATAGAACAGGGGTGTCAAACATGCGGCCCGCGGACCAAAACCGGCCCGCCAGAGGTTCTAATCCGGCCCGCGGAACGACTTTGCAAAGTGAAAAAATGACAGAGAAGACATTAACTGCATTTTTTCAATAAGAGTAACTACTATTTCAAATGTGTCCTCTGGGGGTTGCATAAAATCATAGCGCTGAGGGAGCGCACCTGAACAGCACTTTTTTTTTACCGGGACTTTTTTTCTCAAAGTGAGAAAATAGATTACTTGCTGTTTGCATAATTCAACAGCTGTTTTTGTAGAAAGATGCTTCATTAAATGTGAACATTTTCAGAATGTACTTGTACCTTTTTGCATTAAAACAAAGGGAAAATTTTGAGTTGTCGTTATTTATAGGTTATTATGTTGTGATTTTACTGGTCCGGCCCACTTCAGATCAACTTGGGCTGTACGTGGCCCCTGAACTGAAATGAGTTTGACGTCCCTGTTATAGAACCAGTGTTTCATGAGGCCTTATTGTGGTCTCTGTGGAGGGAGGCTAACTCTTCTTCCAGTGGACTACCATGATACTATTTACACCCAGACTACTAGACTACTCTAGTAGTCTGAGTGTAAATATTATCATGGTAGTAGGAGACAATATAGAACATTTCAATTCACATAAAGTTCTTACAGCTGTACTCCATCACTGACTCAGAAACACAGAGGACCTTTAACACTCATCAGATATCAACCACTCTACTTTAAAGAAATGAGAAAGACTTTATTCTGCACAATGTTAAAAATCCTGTGAAAAGTCAAGCTAAAAATCAAGATCTAAACTTTACTGAAATAATAAACGTGTGTTTAAAAAAACAAAAAACAAGAACTCTGTCTGATGTGAGAGAGCGAGCTCAAAGAGCGCTGCAGGAACACCTGCAGGCTCACCTGCAGGCTCACTGCTGTTATAACATTCACTGAGGTGACAAACATCAATGTGTCAAAATAATAATTTGAGAACTATATCAACTTACATAGATGAAAGTATCTCTTAAAAAGCACAGCTGTAATAACAGGTTTTATAAGAGTAAAGGGATTCTTGTCCGTGTAGGACTCGTTGTAGACTGGAAGAGCTCTGGTGCTGGACTTGTTGGCGTTTTGAGAGGCTGCTTTGTAGGCCATCCTATTGTACCTGAAGTCAACTGATTCTATGGAAATTAAAAAATGCATGAAAGCTTGCTAACTTCAGGACTCACTGTGACCCCACCTTTACCACCACTCGTCAATATCAACATAGAGTCAAACACTATTTTTTTAACAACATTGGAAGAAATCTGTCAACTAGGAGAAGAACACAAGGATCTCTGTGTATTGGTCTGAAACCAGCCCTGTAATCATTTTCAACTCTGCATTAAATATACAGGAAAAAACTCCAAATAGACTTACATTTACATTTTGCTGAATGTCTCCTTAAATTTGAAAGGAACCCATTTTTTTCTGCTCAACAAACATAACCAGGAGTGCTGCATGTCGTTGTTCAGCTTTGTCAGAGAGCAACATTTCTGTCTTTAAATGTATTCATTTACAGCAGTGAAAACACAATCTGAACTCAGATTTTGTTTGTAGTGCTTACAAGGCATTTCTGTTGGATCGCTGCTCCGTTTAGAAACTTCCTCATCTCTGTTCATTTACTGTCCTGGAGTATGGGTGATGTTAAACATTACTGCCACTACAACTGGTGCACTTACAGGTCACAGATGAGTTATTGCTTCTGTCATGAGAGAAACCTACTGTTCCTTTGTTTCTGAAGTCAGTCTGTGGCAGGCTGGACACATGACGCCTTCACTGGCCAAGGTACTCTGATCCAACCTATGAAAAGTGTAGGGCTAAAGGTATTTTTAAAAGAGACAGTGATAACAGTAAAACACAACAAAGGGCTGCGGAAGATTTAAATACAACTTTATATATTGAAAATCTTGGACAGGGATCCATTGCATCCACCAACACCCACTTAAAACACACCATCAGCATAAGTACACCACATGTTTTGCACAAGTTAGAAAATGTGGAGACCCCAGCAGTCCAACAGACACCTGCAAAAGAAAGGAGAGCACACTTTGAGATTGTTCAGAACTGGTTTAACTGTCAAAGCAGACATTGTGAACAACTTTCTATTAATGAAGTTAAGGTGTTAACTTAGATTCGGGAGCAGGACCACGCCTAAACCACACCCTCAATCACCTGACAAGCCTTCTTAAACGTAGCCAGCCTACTCCAACTGCTTGGTCGTGATTCTTCAAAGCCGGACGGACCGTGCTTCAGGCATCACCGCTCAGATTTCGGGGCAAAGGAAAAAGCAACAAACTCACCATGGAGCTTCCTCTGTACGGCTCCGGCGTTGATCTTTACGGTTAACCTTCCATGCAGAGTATCCCTCTCTCGGAGACGGGCAGTCACACCACAGCCGGTAGTCGCAGCGGAGCCGCCTGCGCTCCGGTTCAGCATGCCGCGGCCACGTCGTACCCATTCATGCTTCCCGAACAAGGTGTCGCCTTCTCCAAGAGGTGCACAGGCTTCGTCCTCATCGCCAGGGAGAGCCGCGGACCGGAGGCGCCCCAGGCTCCGCCGAAGCAGACCGTACCTGTCCTCTCCACGTCCTTCCCACTGCTCCGTCACCGGTAATCCATCACGGGGCGATGCGCCCCCTTCCTCGCGACCGGCTCCACGTTCTCCACAGGAATCCGACCGCTGGAACTGGACCGTCGCTTGCTTGCGACGCTTCCGCAACCTCGAAAGGCGTTCTCTTCCACGGCAATGACAACATGGTCGGATCGTTCCATTCGTACTCTTCATTCATTGACGCCACAGCGTCATAAACCGAACTTCCCGCGCTTCCTGCTTCCTCACCTGGGCCTACTACCGCCAGCGACGTCAGGCGTGACGTCAGGCGTGACGTCAGGCCTCAGCCGCTCCCACAGCCTCTACCAGCATCATCGGCTCCCCCTGGTGGGGATCAGGTTGTATCTCCCCCTGTGCCTGCTCCCTCTGTGTCTGACTTCTCTCGGGCTATCACAGCCTTCTTTACATCCCGTGTCCGCAGGCTTCACAAACTCCCCTTGCACATGCATCCTTTCATCCCATCATCCCTTCCTCTACCCTTCCTTCAGCCACCCACAGCAATACGGCTTCTGTTCCCCCTCTTCCCACCATAGCCAGCTCCTCGGCTCCATCAGGAGCCCCTTCACAGTTAAATGGAACTGGCTATCCTCGACCCCCTCTTTTCCTACTGACCTCTCCTTTCACCCCTCCCTCCCCATCCCCACCCCCTCCCTTCCCCAATACCCAAATGTTTTCTTGCACTCTGTCGACGCCTTCGCTCTCGCCACAGCGGCACTACCCATCCGGCCAGCTTCTGCTGTTAACTGCATCTCACCTGTCTCACCTACATTACGCCATCTGGAGTGAGATCGGGTTGTGTCGCCCCTGTGCCTGCTCCCTCTGTGTCCGACTTTTCTTGGACTATCACCGTTTCTCTACATTCCTGTGTCCGCAGGCTGCACACAATCTCCTTGTACATACGTCCCCTCATCCCCTCATCCCTTCATCCCCTCATCCCTTCATCCCCTCATCCCCTCACCCCTTCATCCCCTCACCCCCTCATCCCCTCACCCCCTCACCCCCTCATCCCTTCATCCCCTCACCCCCTCATCCCTTCATCCCCTCATCCCCTCATCCCCTCATCCCTTCATCCCCTCATCCCTTCATCCCGTCCTCTTCCCCTCTTTCCGCCGCTCATGGCGATATGGCTTCCGTTTCCCCTCCACTACGCAATCTGCACCGTTCCTGGGGCTCAATCTTCCTCTCCAACCCCCTCACGCAATCTGGGGCCGTTCCCATATCACGCAAACTTAGCTTCGGCGGTTGTTTCAGGGGACGTTGGTTCGCTGCCACCTGGCCTCCAGGGCTAACGTCCTTCGATTCCGCATCCCAGTCTCCTTCATCCGCTTTGATGACCTGTTTCTCATCACCATTGCGTCCATATTTTGGGGTCCCGAATGGTTAAGAAAGTCAATACTCATACACTCTGATAACACGGCAGTCGTCGAAATCATCAGCCAGGGCCGTCACACTCCCCAGTCATTATGCCGTTTCTGCGCAGAACCGCATTAATCTCAGCCCACCATCAGTTCATTCTCAGAGCAGATCAGAATCCTGGTTATCTCAACACCATCGCTTATGCACTCTCATTCTCTTTTCAGAAATTCAGACTTTGGCCCCAGAATCCGATCCGCATCCCATACCAGTCTCATTGTTTTCAGCAACAATATTCAGCTATCTCCACAGCTAGTGAACCTCTCTCATCTCACATGAAGCTTCCTCAACGGCCTCGCTCCAAGCACTATTCGAATGAGCCTGATCGTTGATATTCTGCGTGTCAAACATGTGCCAGTATTCAATCCCGTCAGTTATTTGCATTTTGTTGCTGTAGAAAATACAATTTAGGGGAAAACAACCTATTTGGCATTGTTTTTGACGTAAGAATAATAATGTTTTATCAATTCATCGATAATTGATCGTTAACATTTCCAAAAATCGATCACGGAAAATACTTAAAATGTACATCCCTAGTTTCAACTCCAATCTTAGCCCGTACGAACCACTTACTAAATACATCAGCTCTCGGTATGTCGCTATTGCATCTCCTCACGACCCACTCTTCATCACTGAAACCTGAACAAAAGTGGCATAACCTCCAAGCACTGTCCTGCCCTTTCATTCCGCATTGCTGCAGTGTCCACAGCAGCTTGGTCAGGCAACTCAGACATAGCCATACAGATCCTAGGGCTTTGGTCATCTCAAACATATCACTCATACATCCGCAACAGTCTCAATGATCGTGTCAAGCTCACGCTCAACTGAGCTCCATCTAATTCAACTCTTTTGGGGGTCAAGATCAGCTCCGGCAGGATAACGCTGAGACGGAACCCCCATCCTGAGTCTCCTTCTGCTGGGCACACCACGCACAACTAATTCATTAAATGTTCAACTTATATCCTTGTGTGGCGTGGTCCTTGCTAGTGAAATGAAGTTAAGGTGTTAACTTAGATTCGGGAGCAGGACCACGCCTAAACCACACCCTCAATCACCTGACAAGCCTTCTTAAACGTAGCCAGCCTACTCCAACTGCTTGTCCGTGATTCTTCAACCCACCCTCCCTCACCTTACTCTCCTGCCCTTAACCTATTTCCTTGTCCTCTCCTACTCATCTCGTGCTCGCTCCTTCTATGCCCTGTCTACTTCCAGGTACAACCTGGGTCAAGATCAGCTCCGGCAGGATAACGCTGAGACGGAACCCCCATCCTGAGTCTCCTTCTGCTGGGCACACCACGCACAACTAATTCATTAAATGTTCAACTTATATCCTTGTGTGGCATGGTCCTTGCTAGTGAAGTGATTGTATAATTTGAAACCTAAAAATGCAGTGTAAATGGATATGATTAGAGCCTTAAGGACTGAATGAAAAACTATCAAGGCAAGGCAAGCAAGAACCAGCTAAGAGATATTCATGTGTTTACTTTAGGCCTCCAGTTACATGACAGGGATGCAGATAGGATAGGATATATCATATGGTTTGATACCATATGATACTATATAATACAATACCATGTGATAGGATACAAGATGATGTAGTATGATATACAATATGACAAGATATAGTAAGATGCAACATTAAATCATATGATACACTATGATTCCGTACAATGCAATGCAATATTGTAATATATATTGATACTACAGGATAAAATACAATGTGATACAATGTGATATGATAAGATTGGATATGACACAATATGATACAATACCATTCAATAATACATGATATGATATAATACAATACAAAATTACATACAAAACTATCTGGTTAGATACAATAAAATATGATCCAGTGTGACACGATAAGATACAAAACAATACAATGCCTTAGGATACAACAGATTTGATAGGATACAATCCAATATGATCCAAGACAACACAAGACAATACAATTCAATTCAATGTGATATGATACCATACCATACAATACCATATAATATGATATGACATGAGATAAGATGATAGGAGACAGTAGGATAGATCAAATCCAATCCAATGCGATATGATAGGATACAGTATAATAGGGTATGATGTAAGACAATACCATACCATGCCATGCCATGCCATGCCATGCCATGCCATGCAATATCATGCCATACCATACCATACAATATCACGCCATACCATACCATACATACCATACCATACCATGCCATGCCATGCCATGCCATGCCATACCATACCATGCAATATCATGCCATACCATACCATACAATATCATTCCATACCATACCATACCATACATACCATACTATACATACCATGCCATGGCATCCATCAGGGACTTCACCTCTCTGTAGTGAAACACAGAGAGCATGTTCAAAATAAGTGCACTTTACTTCTGTGTTAAGAAGTCAGCTGTCACAGAGCAATACAATGTTCTCCCCCTGCAGCTGGTGCAGTGAGGAGTGTGTATGAGAGGAGGGAGAGGGCGTTTGAAAGAGCAGGGAAACATCAGAATGGGTCAGACGTCATGTATGTTATAATCACACCCATGTGTTGAGCTTTTCCAGTTTTAAATACTGATGTGTGTATGTGATTGTGCGACACAACACAACAAGACACGAAACAGCAAGACAAAAAAAGACACAACACAACTCGACACAGCAAAACACAAAACAGAAAGACACGAAACAGCAAGACACGACACAACACAACAAGACACAACAAGACACAACAAGACACGAAACAGCAAGACACGAAACAGCAAGACACGACACAACACAACAAGACACAACAAGACACGAAACAGCAAGACACGAAACAGACAGACACGACACAACACAACAAGATATGAAACAGCAAGACACGAAACAGACAGACACGACACAACAAGACACAACAAGACACAACATGACACAACAAGACACAACAAGACACAACATGACACAACAAGACACAACAAGACACAACAAGACACAACAAGACACAACATGACACAACAAGACACAACAAGACACAACAAGACACAACAAGACACGAAACAGCAAGACACGAAACAGCAAGACACGACACAACACAACAAGACACAACAAGACACAACAAGACACGAAACAGCAAGACACGAAACAGCAAGACACGACACAACACAACAAGACACAACAAGACACAACAAGACACAACAAGACACGAAACAGCAAGACACGAAACAGCAAGACACGACACAACACAACAAGACACAACAAGACACAACAAGACACAACAAGACACAACAAGATATGAAACAGCAAGACACGAAACAGACAGACACGACACAACAAGACACAACAAGACACAACATGACACAACAAGACACAACATGAAACAACAAGACACAACAAGACACAACAAGACACAACATGACACAACAAGACACAACAAGACACAACAAGACACAACATGACACAACAAGACACAACAAGACACAACATGACACAACAAGACACAACATGACACAACAAGACACAACATGAAACAACAAGACACAACAAGACACAACGTGACACAACCTGACACAACCTGACACAACAAGACACAACAAGACACAACAAGACACAACATGAAACAACAAGACACAACAAGACACAACGTGACACAACAAGACACAACCTGACACAACAAGACACAAGACACAACATGACACAACAAGACACAACAAGACACAACAAGACACAACATGACACAACAAGACATAACAAGACACAACATGACACAACAAGACACAACAAGACACAACATGACACAACAAGACACAACCTGACACAACAAGACACAACATGACACAACAAGACACAACATGACACAACAAGACACAACAAGACACAACAAGACACAACCTGACACAACAAGACACAACATGACGCAACAAGACGCAACAAGACACAACATGACACAACAAGACACAACAAGACACAACATGACACAACAAGACACAACAAGACACAACAAGACACAACAAGACACAACAAGACACAACAAGACACAACATGACACAACAAGACACAACAAGACACAACAAGACACATCATGACACAACAAGACACAACAAGACACAACAAGACACAACATGACACAACAAGACACAACAAGACACAACATGACACAACATGACACAACAAGACACAACAAGACACAACAAGACACAACATGACACAACAAGACAACAAGACACAACAAGACAACAAGACACAACAAGACACAACAAGACACAACAAGACATGAAACAGCAAGACACGACACAACAAGATATAACAGGACATGAGACAGCAAGACACGAAACAAACCAAAAAAAAGGTAAGATTATCCAAAACTGAAATAATAATGTACATTTCAGAATTATATGAAAAGGGTTGCTGCACTGCAGCAATTAAGGTTAGTCAAGCCTTGAACGTTGGTGCTACCAGTTCTTACAGGTGACCCAACTTTCCTCGATTACTTCCAACCCCCTCTGTCTGCATAGAAATAGTGTTGGAACACACTGTGATACCATACCCTCATGAGCATCATTTGATCAGTCTTGTACTCCGGAAGGTAGTGTGTTGCTTTAGAAATGGCCAGAAAAAGGGAATTAACAATGGAAGAGAGACAGACCATCATAACACTTAAAGGTGTAGGTCTTTCCTACAGAGAAATTGCAAAGAAAGTCAAGGTGTCAGTAAGTACAGTTTTCTTCACCATCAAGCAGCACTTAGAAACAGGGGGAAACTCTGATAGGAGGTGGTCTGGCAGAACCAAAGCTACAACAAAATCAGAAGACAGGTTTCTGCGTGATAGGAGGCTCACAGGACAACAGCTTCAAGCACAGCTAGTGGTCGTATTAAGTAAGTCTCAGTTTCAACTGTGAAGAGAAGACTTCAAGCTCCAGGTTTGACTGGTCGAGTTGCAGCAAGAAAGCCTTTGCTAAGACATCAGAATAAGAAAAAGAGGCTTGCCTGGGCCCTGAAACACCGCCAGTGGACTACTGAAGAATGGAAGAAGGTGTTATGGACGGATGAATCCAAATTTGAAATCTTTGGTTCATCACGCAGGATTTTTGTACACCGCCCCTGAGTAGGTGAAAGGATGGTTCCTCAGTGTGTGACATCAACTGTCAACTGTCATTCATGGTAGCTTGTGCTACAGAGCTGGGGAGAACTTTCTGAAGAACATTTGACTTCTATTGTTGAAAGAATGCCACGAGTGTGTTCAGGTGTTATATCTGTCAAAGGTGGCTACTTTGAAGAGTCAAAAGTTTAGACTACATTTTGATTTATGAATTGATTCCATAATTTATATTTTAAATTCAATTTTTTATTTGTTTGATGTTTTCATTTCAGAGCACAGTAAGACATTGAACTGCATCATTTTCAAAAGAAAACTTGAGAAATTGGGGTGATCTAAAACTCAGTTCCTAATTGTCTTAATCTAGTTTTCACAACACTGTTTGCACAGAAGGGCTGCACAGTTTTTGACCACTATCTTATCATAACCTCAGGAGGATATTTTCAGAAACGTTGCATGTATAATTGGAATCGCTAAATCCACAAACATTTTTATTCATTTATTTGTGAAGTCCTGATTCAACACTCACAAAAGCGTCAAGCCTTCTTCTTTGTTCTATTTCACAGTTCCATGGGTGTGTCCTTGCAGTGTATTTTATTGAAAGGTTCTTTATCAGGGATTTGTAACCTGATATATGATATAAGCATATTGTGTAACAGCTGTGCTGCAGGTAACCTCTGAGCTTTAAATGATGACAGGAAACACACCTGACAGTGGAAACACACACTCACCAAAGTGTAACACTCAGAGTCTTATTGGATGTCTTTTTCGTGGTGCAGCTCTTTAACTTAATCACTGATTGTGTCAAGGTATCTAAAGACAAACCAGGTAGTACCGGAAATATGATGAATGAACTTTCAAAGTAAAATCATTATTCAACACTTAATGCACCCTGCCTGCAACTGATTATTTTTAAATACAGTGAAATAGCAGCTGAACGAGGCCTTTGGCCTCTTTTGGAACTCTGTCAGAATAATTGAAAAATGTATTTTAATAATAATAATAATAATAATTGTTGGGGCTATTTGTTTATTTGTTGTGTTTAGTTGTTTATCTATTTTAGACTGAATAAGTAATATTAGTTGTTAGATTTATCCAAACCTTTCTTTTTTATGAGTAATTTAAGTTACATTTTGGGGATATATTTTTTGCTTGTCATTTGTTTTATTTAGATTTTTTGTATATTTAGTATTTCCTTTGTTTGTTTGGTAATGAGGAACTGTGGGCACTGGAGGTTATTTAAGTAGGTAGGTGGCAGAGGGCCAGCATGCACCTGGGTGGGCCTATGGTTTTTTTTTACTAGCGCAAGAGAGGCAGCAGAAGCCATGATTTTCTTTGTTCCTTTTGTTTGTTTGCTTGCCATCAAAATAAACCATTGGAAACCGCTGAACTCTTGCATGGACATTGGCATTCTTTTGCCTGTGTACAAAACATTCCCACAGTGCATCAGTGACCCTTTGATTATGTTTAGTTAGAGTTTGAGTTAAAGCTGTCTTTATCATGGAGAAAATCACAGCAAGGTTACAGCTGAAGACAAACAGGTCTTTCAATACGTGAAGACCAGTTATACAGGCCATGCCTGAGCTCTAATCACCTCTTGAATTTTATTTATTAATTTTATTTATTAATTTCAGTTCAATTTTACCTTGAATACACTTGTGTGATGTACACTACAACCAATGAATGTATACCATGAAATAAGATGAAGAGAATGGAGTGACAAAGATTTTAGATATTGGGAATTGTCTCATTAATGATATAAAGATTAAGTGTAAAGGGAATACATCTCCTGCATGTGTGCTTGTTGTGTGTCAATTGAAAAAATAATAAGTAAAAAAAAAAGAAAAACTTACTTCAGCTTTCAAAAATGACAGAATCTGTAACAACAAAAAGGTTACAGCCTTTCATACCACAGTAGATCCACACTTCTTGTTTTTTCCACCAGTTGTTTGGAATAAATATATATTTAAAAGAGCCGGCCAACCAACCATGATTAGAATTGAAATTGTCAATGATTTCCTCTTTTTTTAATCTGTAGCTAAAACAATCAGTCAATCAATCAATCAATCAATCAATCAATCAATCAATCAATCAATCAATCAACCAACCAACCAATCAATCAATTCATACAAATCAAATGCAATTCAAAATGCTTTACAGGGATTGAAAAAAAAATATTTTTTATAAAAAAAATCTTATATATCTAATGCATAGAAATTGCAATAAAATGTACAGAAATAACTAACAAAAGGTGTGCTGGTGGCCTAGCGGTCTAGGCACGCAACATACAGAGGCTACAGTTCTCGCTGCAGGGGTCGCCGGTTCCATTCCCAGCCATGATCATTTCCTGCATGTCTTCCCCCGCTCTCTACTCCCCACATTTCCTGTCTCTCTTGCTGTCCTATCGAATAAAGGCAAAAAAAGACAGAAAAATATAACTTAAAATAGATAAATAAATAAATAAATACAAAATAAAAATAAACAGTTAAGATATAAGACAATAAAAGATAAAACATGACCAGTTCAGACAATGATAAAAGCTTAAGATAAAAGTCAAATATATATAAAAACACTAAAATAGAAATAAAAAGAGTATTATACAAATTGAAGAGTAAAAAATAAATATAAAAAGTAATTTTAAAATAGATATAAAATGATAGATTAAAATAAGTTGTAAATCCAGACTGTATAGATGGGTCTTTAATTGACTTTTAAAAGTCTCAATATCTGTAGCAGCTCCGCTCAGTTACAGACTTTTATTCTGAAAATACTAACCGGAAGTAAAATCGATGTTCTGTATCTGAGCTTGATGCCAGTTTACAAGACCAGGGTCGGCAGAGGCGGACTGCTCTCATGTGAGGAACAGGTCTCTACCTGAGCACAGCTGAAGCGGTGAATCCACCTGTGAACCGGTCTGCGGGGACAGTTCGAGACTTTACTTTGGACACTTTGTGGATAACACGTGGAGGACTCCCGTGGACCCCCTTTCTGTCTGTCCTTCAGTCTGCCTGTCTGTCCTGGACTCTGTAAGTAGCTGACAGCCGCACTTTCCTCCCTGAGCGTGAGGAGCCGCTTATCGGGACTGTGGAAGGGTTCAGATCATGGCTCAGATGTGAGATCCAGCTCACCCTGGCTTTGATGCTGTGCATTTCTTCTGAACTCTTTGTGTGCTGCTTGTTTCTGCTCTTCTCTTTCATTCTTCATCCTTTACTGTAACTTCAGAGCAGGTGGAGCTGCAACAGGTGATTGGACAGGCCTCACAGAAAGGTGTACCAGACAGATTGTTTACAATTGCAGGTTTAGAATGCAAGGAGAAGTCTGTTAGCAGAACAATACATACCTAGGTCCTCCTGCCCTGTGCTCAGACAGGCATGACCCTACTGGACTGTGTGTTACTGTGACTGTAAACTTAGAGAAGTCTGTTTGATGGAAACTATCTGCTGCATAGTTGAACTCATAACCCTATAACTCCAAGCATATCATATTTGATACATTAGTTTTTGAGACTTCTACGTCATCAGTGTGATGACCCACTCAAGTTTTTTCAGAGTCTTTTTATTATTTAAGAACATGTTTAAATGACATAATGAGGTATATTTAGAGTAGACATTGAGATATTTATAACGTATATTGTATTTTTATATATGGAACCTGCTGTATCATGATGATTGATGACTGGTTGAATGTTGCCATGGCTCCCTAGTTAATAATTATCTTTTGTTCATTGATTTCCACTAAAAACTGAACAATTCAGAGAAGAAATATACAATACATTAGGTTTTTGTTGTGTAGCAGATACAGAATATGTATGATGTCATCATGGAAAAGAGGAAAAAAATAATTTCAAGCTTTGAAATTACTTTGGGAAAAATTTGAAGGAAACTCAAAGTTTAATAGGCTAAAAATGTTGTTTTTATATGTTTTAGTTTGTTTAAAAAAGAGGAAACTTTGAGCAATACATTTACTCTACAATTCCTGATGAATCAAATATGATTCAAATTAAAACTCATAAATGAAAATTGCTATTACATTTTTTTTTATTCGTCAGAAGGTCCAATAAACATTCAATTTTCAAAGAATTATAATTTTCTTGCAATGATTTGATGGTTCAGGCTTTACAGGGTTAAACAACCTGATATAAAGTATTCTTAAAGAGGAGATATAGATGAGTACAGTCACTAAAGGACTTCAGCAGTATAATCGTGCATAAAGGACCCACAGTACTCCTTCAGTTTTATTAAGATGAGTGCACACTTGTACTTGTCTTCATCCCTGTAAGTGTGCCATCCTGTAATCCTTCGGTCTGTGTGCAGCAGCTGGCTCCACCTCCTCAGAGACCTGAAATCCAGTCCAGTGAGACGGTCTCCTCTAAGATAACTCAGTTGTTGTGGATTGATGTTTCAGCAGCAGGATAGACTTTCACTTCATGTGCACTTGGGTCCTATAATGGATTAGTAGAAGCGGATGGTCATTCATATTAAATGGTGTTTCCATACAACATGCTGCTGCTGCTGGTCTGTAGGATCCAGTAATCATACCCTGTGAGCATGTGCTGGTATGGCTCCCTCTCTCCCTCCCTATGGATTATGGGTGTTTTGTAAAGCAACATTTGGAAGAGCAGTCGTAGCAAGCAGCTTAAAACTGCAGAGTGTGAGTGTCGATCTGGAGGAGCTTGGTCAGCATAAAGGGCTAACGGTTCAGAGGTCCAGGACTTGGACAAATCCTTGCTAAATGGTGCTTTAAACAGGGGTTATTGTTACCTTGTTGCTGCTGTTGCTACACCATTACTGCTGACTAAACCATGTGAACTTTTAAACCTTTCACACTGCTCAGCACTACAGGAGGACGTTTGTATGCAAGTTCTCCAGAAATCATGTTGTGATTTTTTATGGTATTTATCCAGACCCTTTAAAAACATCCATATCACAGAGGTCTCAACACTTACCCTCAGATAAGAATCCAAACTAACATGTTCACCTGTTCTCTAGCAGCAGGTTGGAGCTTTGAATGATTCATGATCCTGTCATGATGTGAAAACAGTGCTTCCCTGAGGCAAAGACAGTCCTCGGACTTCTTCCTGTGGAGTTTTAGTGTTTAAAATATACACATAAATAAATACAAGCCTCTCAGGGAACACAATGTCAGACCCAAGCTTACAAACCAAACCAGTTAGAACACATTCAGTAGTTTATTTGCTTATATCCACGGCTTTTTCTCTAGTTTCACCCAGTGGTGGACAAGGTAGACGTCTTCATGACTTCAGTCAGAGTATAGATCCTCCTGGTCAAACTTTACTCCAATACAAGTGAAAGTTGTTCAGTCAGATTCTGACTTGAGTTAAAGTCCTGGATTACTTGATTTTAAAAATACTGAAGTATTCAAAGTACTTTTTAAAATATCTCTTAACGTTGTATTTTCACAAAGCATGAGGTCAGTCAAGAATGCATGGGTGAACATTCTGCTCCGTTGTGTTTCTCTAGAAAACATGATTTCATATCTTTAAAGTCTACCATGAAATCTAAACTAAGTTACTACAAGCACAGACAAGTTTCCAATGTTCCTCTGGAATCAAAGCAGTGTGTTAGCTCCAGACCTCCACATGCTTTCTCAGGTTAGATGCTGATGTTTTGGAGGCTGTGATGAAGTTTGTGTGGTAAACAGATCAGAGATTTACAACAATACAAACAATCATTCTTTATTTCAAAACCTCAAACGTGGGTTTAAAATATGGCCGTGGTGCTCAGGTAGAGAATCATCATCCTTCTCAGTCATAGCCATCATCACCACGACTACATGAACGACTGATCTGAAGAACGTTTGATCTACGCTCAACCCAGGTACGGCTACACCACTGAGACAAACCAAACACAAGGACACCAACAGTTTACGGTCTTTGGGATCTGATTTCAGAGAAGAAGACTCATCAGCTGACTTCAAAGATAAAGTAGAGAGTAACTAGAGCACTGATAGAAATGTAGAGGAGTCAGAATGATGATGTTTGTCTTTAAATTGTGTAAAATAATAAGTTCCCAAAAAATAATACTCAGATACTCAAAAACTGCACTTAAGTACATTGACTTTGTTACTGTCCAACACTGGTTTCACCCTTGTTCACTTATCACTGCTTCCTTGAAGACACTCAATAGTTTAGTCAAAAGAGAGAATTAAATTAATATCCTGATATTAGAAACACATGTAGAGGTTCATAAGGACACATGTCGTCATGATAACATGTTTAGATCTGCATTGTTTGATTGTTAGTCAAAGGTTGTGTTCATGTTTTATTAAGTGGCATTAGTGCTGGGCGATATTGAAAATGATGTTATCACAATAAAATATTAAATCATGATTTTATTTAAAGTTAAAGTCAGTTTTTTGCTCCTGAGTGAAAGTTGAAGACAGTTTGTTAGTTTGTATCTGGATTTAGTTTCTGATGAACTTCTTGAATCCATCATTTCTGATGGTGCTAACAGGAAGCAGGTCTTTAATGTAAAATGAGATTTTTGTGAAGTTTTAGTTTTTAGATTCTTATTTTTCTCAGGTTGAGATTATTTTCATAATTTCATTTAAATTTACAACAAAGATATATCAAACTGTATTCTGTGTATCAGTTTATAGAGTATTGATTTGAGTTGTGCTCTCCCCTTTAAGATTACTAAGGGTTACAGGCAGAGTGTTGTTGTTTCCCACAGTGCAGTGAATGCATCACGGTTATTCAGTGTTCAGTTGTCCTACGGTCGTGGTGGATATTAAAGTGTTCACAGCTAGGGATGGGTACCTTTCACATTTGAACCGATACGGTACCGATACCCGGTACCTGGGAATCGGTACCGGTACTCGACGGTACCAATTTTCGGTACTTTTGTGTGTTTATGTGGTAATAAATGTTAATTTGTTTAATAATAAAAAAAATTTTTTATTTAACATATTTATTTAATTTAACATGAAATGAACAGAAACAGGATTCTATAGGTGATTAGATATATTAGCTGACACGTGCTCGTTGTGTCTAATTGCTCATTCTGGAGTTTATCAATGAACACATGTGAACGCCTGCAGACGGGACAAAGTCAGTTCTCCGTCTCTTTATAATAACAGGACACACAACTTACTTGTTGGGCATTCACGCACACAAGAACGGTTATAAACAGGGCAGGTAGGCAGAGCAAGAGAGTTCGTCTCAACCATAGACTGTAAATAAAAACTAAACTTTAATCCACCTGCAGCTCTGCCTCGCGGTCAGTGCGCGCGCCCGTCAGCTGCAGGCTCCGTTTGGCGCGCTCCCGCGCAGATGCAGAGAGCAGAGACGTCCACCCGATCAGCCTCTGACTTTATTACAGGGCGAAAGTATAAAAAAATCACCTATACTTCAACTCCCTCACAGTCACAAGGATTCGTCTAGGTACCGAAACATGGTACTGTTTGATTTTACATGAATCGGTACTCGGTAATACCGACGGAATTCGGTCGGTACCTATAAAAGTACCGAATTCGGTACCCATCCCTATTCACAGCAGAAGTTGTCTCTGTGCTCCTCCTTTCCCCACATCCTGAAAGTAGATTTAATGAAGTGTATGAAGTTAATAGTTAACACAGAGTCGACTCAGTGTCAGACTAACCACTCTGCTTTGAGCTGCTAGGTTTTCAGTTTTCTTCAGTGTCGCTGTCGCTCATTTCAGCTGTGTTTACATTCTGCTCCAAACATCTTTAAGCCCCGCCTACCTCTAACCCTGCGACATGATTGGCTGTTCAATACAGCCTCCTTCTTCTGTCTAATGTTGGGTGGCAACTAGCGTTTAATGCGCATTAGCGCCCCCCTTCCCAGTGGTTGGGAGGTTTAATTGCAGGTTAAAATGGATCAAATTTTTTATCTAACATTTGTTTTATTTACATTGAGAAAAATTGTATTGTGATAATTATCAAATTATGGCCCAGCACTACGTTGCAGCGCATTAGGACAGCGTACAGTGTGGATACATTTCATATAGATTTTTAGACACCCTACGAAAGTTGTGCAACATGAAAGTAAACAGGAAGTGATTCTTTAGTTTGCTAGCTGACAGTCTTTACTTTGTTGCCTGGCTCAGTTCATGTCTACATTTCTTCACCACTTAGTGCTGCTGAATGATCAGTGGAAAAGTGTGAAATCCATTGCAGGTTGTAAGTCACATGCTGCTGTGTTTGAGATGCATTCTACAAACACAACTCAGACAAACAGCTGTTGCTCTGTAGTCCTATGCATGGTCAACAAACTCCTCAGGGTTACTTTTCTGGATATTCAAGCAGAGGATGACTCTTCATCTGCTGAAATGTTTAATTAAAGCACTGGTTTCCTCTTAGTGCACATGGAGTAGGATTGTATTCTGCCGGTGGATGATTGGTAAAATGTGATGCTGATATTTCCCCTGAAGTTTGTAAATGGAATGCAGAGGGATTGAACCCTAAGCTCGTGAGTCGGCACATGGCTGAAGTGATTTCTTGGTTTGACTGTTTGAAATAAGGACAGACAGATGTCATTATAGTGTGTTATTTATTTGTGTGGTCACAGATGAGGACAGGAGAACCCTTAGCCTGAAGACAAACCTGAAGAACTAACAAGAGCGCTTGTTTGGTTCTTGTATGCAAAGAACCTCAGTGGGACTTCAAGCAGCTCCTGGTTTCCAAATGTTAGCAAAACACAACAACAACTTCATCTGGAATTTCTTTTCATTTTTATCTTCACTTCCCTCTGCTGTGAACCAACCCTGAAGATGTTAATCTCAGGCTGTTTCATCGTGGCCTTTCCTACTTATCTAGCATGATGTCCATAGAGCAGAAAAAGCCGTTGCACAAGCTGTTGCTTCCTGGAATGCCCAGTAGACATATAAGGGGGTGCCGCTGCCTGTATCAGCGCAGGGGGAGAAGCAGCAAGACAAAAATACACCAGGGAGCAGAGTGTCACTGTCACTGGCTGACCAGATGGGCTGCCTTCAAGTGAGAAAGGCCAAGTTGAGCTGCAGTATGTCAGCGGATTATCTAAAGTGAACCACAGTTTGAGATGTAGGATGTGTGACGTGGATCTGTGGAGGAACCTGTCTCTTTAATTCAGTCTTCAATAAACAGGTCAGTAATTTACACTTCTTAGAAAGATGTAAAGACAGTGTGTTCCTGTAATGGGTTTGAGCTGAGTGTGAGTGTGTGAAGTTATGTAACATGCAACTGTAACTAGCTGACATTTAGCTCCTTGGGAGACAGATCTTTCTCCAGAGTTGGTGGTGACCCGAATTGGAGCTAAAGCTCAAAGCTCAGTGTACTGTTGCTGCTTGCCTCTATTGATGCAGTTATCAGAGTCCTGGCTGTTTAATGTACAGATTGCCTCGACCAGTCTGAGGCTGTTTTCAAAACCGCCTGATGCATACTACCTACGAATGCAGTATGCAATAGTGGAAGTAAACAACGTCCAAGCTGATAGATAAATTGCTTCTTTAGGATCACTTATGATTTAAAAAGTTAAGAAGTGGTTTATATGGAGTTCAATCATTTTCACAGCACCTGAGTTCCCCCTGTCAAATATGGAGAAAAGAAGAAGCAGAACGTTAGCGCTGTGCATTGTGGGAAACTGTACGCAAGGGAGACTTGTACTATGCATACTGAGTAGAGATGTAAGGATCCACTCAACCCATGATACGATTCACTCACGATTCTCTAACGATTTTCAAGAAAACTGGATTGAACTCAAAATTTAAATAACTATTATTTTATTTCAATTCTCAGATATGGACAGTTGGGATATATATTTGTTCTCTTATATTTCTTTGTAAACAAAGTCATCCTTTATTATTTTGAAGGTGTGTTGTGACTCAAATAAGATCACTGCACACTTTAATTTCAGGACCTTGCAAAAAAAACTCAAAATGAGCGTACAAAAATACCTTGTTGGAAAATTTCAGAAAAATTCTAGAGAAATGGAAAGAAGGGGAGTTGGTGGCCTAGCGGTCTAAGCGCCCCACATACAGACGCTACAGTCCTCTACGCAAGGGTCGCTGGTTCGATTCCCGGCCGCGACCGTTTCCTGCATGTCTTCCCCCTTCCTCCACTCCCCATGTTTCCTGTCTCTCTTCAGCTGTCCTATCAAATAAAGCTAAAAAGCCCCAAAAATATAACTTAAAAAAAAAAAAGAAAAGAAATGGAAAGTATGGTCACAAAGGGGTGGAAAACTTCTGTTAAATTTCCATGGGAAGTTAAGCTGGGGTATTTTGGAAATATTATAAATTGGAAACTTTCCATGGGAATTAACTGGGAATTGAGGGTAATTTAATGGAAATACATTTGTATGAATACTTTTTATGTGATATTTGTTAGTTAAACATTAGTACCATACATATCACATGTGTTAAATACACTACCGTTCAAGAGTTTGGGGTCACCTAGACAATTTTGTGTTTTTCATGAAAACTCACACTTTTATTTATCAAATGAGTTACAAAATGAATAGAAAATATTGTGAAGACATTGAGAATGTTAGAAATAATGATTTTTAGTTGAAATAATAATTTTGTCCTTCAAACTTTGTTTTCATCAAAGAATGCTCCCTTTGCAGCAATTACAGCATTGCAGACCTTTGGCATTCTAGCTGTTAATTTGTTGAGGGAATCTGAAGAAATTTCACCCCACGCCTCCTGAAGCACCTCCCACAAGTTGGATTGGCTTGATGGACACTTCTTGCGTACTATACGGTCAAGCTGCTCCCACAACAGCTCAATGGGGTTGAGATCTGGTGACTGTGCTGTCCACTCCATTACAGACAGAATACCAGCTGCCTGCTTCTTCCCTAAATAGTTATTGCATAATCTGGAAGTGTGCTTTGGGTCATTGTCCAGTTGTAGGAGGAAATTGGCTCCAATCAAGCGCTGTCCACAGGGTATGGAATGGCGTTGCAAAATTGGGTGATAGCCTTCATTATTCAAAATCCCTTTTATTTTTTACAAATCTCCCACTTTACCTGCACCAAAGCAGCCCCAGACCATCACATGACCTCCACCATGCTTAACAGATGGCGTCAGGCACTCTTCCAGCATCTTTTCACTTGTTCTGTATCTCACTAATCTTCTTCTGTGTGATCCAAACACCTCAAACTTCGATTCGTCCGTCCATAGAACTTTTTTCCAATCTTCCTCTGTCCAATGTCTGTGTTCTTTTGTCCATATTAATCTTTTCCTTTTATTGGCCAGTCTCAGATATGGCTTTTTCTTTGCCACTCTGCCTAGAAGGCCAGCATCCCGGAGTCACCTCTTCACTGTAGACGTTGACACTGGTGTTTTGCGGGTACCATTTAATGAAGCTGCCAGTTCAGGACCTGTGAGGCGTCTATTTCTCAAACTAGAGACTCTACTGTACTTGTCTTGTTGTTCAGTTGTGCACCGGGGCCTCCCACTTCTCTTTCTACTCTGGTTAGAGCCTGTTTGTGCTGTTCTCTGAAGGGAGTAGTACACATCGTTGTAGGAAATGTTCAGTTTCTTGGAAATTTCTCGCATGGAATATCCTTCATTTCTAAGAACAAGAATAGACTGTGGAGTTTCATATGAAAGTTCTCTTTTTCTGGCCATTTTGAGAGTATAATCGAACCCACAAATGTGATGCTCCAGATACTCAACTAGCTCAAAGAAAGGCCAGTTTTACAGCTTCTCTAACCAGCAAAACCCTTTTCAGCTGTGCTAACGTAACTGCACAAGGGTTTTCAAGATGTTTCTAATCATCCATTAGCTTTCTAACTCGATTAGCAAACACAATGTACCATTAGAACACTGGAGTGATGGTTGCTGGAAATGAGCCTCTATACACCTATGTAGATATTCCATTAAAAACCAGATGTTTGCAGCTAGAATAGTCATTTACTGCATTAACAATGTATAGAGTGTATTTCTGATTCATTTAATGTTATCTTCATTGAAAAAAAAAGTGCTTTTCTTTCAAAAATAAGGACATTTCTAAGTGACCCCAAACTTTTGAACGGTAGTGTATATTACCACATAATATCATCCAAACTGACTTCACTTTGTGAAGTCCACAGGCTCAAATGTGTGGCTTCAACAGTCTTGTGCTCTGGGCTCAAAAGTGAGGTCCTGGATTCTAGAAATCATGTGTGCATGTGATGGAGGAATGCACAGTGCATGTAGGGGGCGTGGTCTCAATAGCCTGCATTAAGCAGTGTGCTATGTGCATGTGATTGAGGAATAGCAGAGATATTGAAATGTACTTGATGAAATCTGGTTGTTTTAGTCAGGATTATGCTCAAATATATTTTCCCCAACTATATTTAAGTTCCCTTTCAGGAGCCAACCTTCAATTTAATCAATTCCTGTTTATTCCCATAAATTCCAGTTCATTTGCATGGACATTTTCCAACTTTGAAAATTCCCAGAATTTTGCAACCCTTATGAAAGGTGCATCCTGAGCTGCTTGGTCTTCACTGCTGCCTGCACGCTCAACTTAGAGAGTGACGAGAGAGCAGCGCAAGAGACTTCATGATGTGGAACAAGTGGAGTGAAATGAAGATAGCGCCCTCTACTGTTTAAAAATAATAAAAAAAAAATATCGCAACACAAATGTTGTTGAATCGATTTTAATCCACCCTTATTTGTATTGATTTTTTGCCATCTTGTGATAAATCCTTACATCCCTAATACTGAGACATGTTCCTGATTACATCCAGGTAGTTTTGGCATACTGCAGATTTTACTCTTGTTCACATACTACATACTGAATTTAGACCAAATCAGTTGTACTGCTAGTATAGTAGGCGGTTTAGAGAACAGACTGTGTGCCTTTTGTGTGTGTTGATCGTACACTGAGTCAGGGTCAGCCTCATGTGTAGACACTGTCATATTGAATCAGCAGATTAAGAGTATTCTGGTCTGCATCTTTCTCCTGCCTGTTACTGTAACTGACCCTCCATCAGAGTACCTTGAACGTGTGTGTTTATGCTGCTTTTGTTCATCAAATCTGAACGTGTTTCAAGTCTGACACACACACACACACACACACACACACACACACACACACACACACACACACACACAGTCTCTCTTGGCAGCTCGTTGGCAGGCTGACATACTGTACACAGACAGTCAAATGGTTTTAATGCGTATTAGCCTACAAAATCCTATACCTCTTGAGGACACATGGGTCCAAATCCCAGCCTATACTGTTGGTGTTCATCTAAAGCAACATAAAGTCTAGACATCGCCTGACTGTAGTACATCCATCCAAGAGGAGCTGGACGGTTCAGACATTTGTCCAGTTTTGTTCCGTCGATGACGACAACATTAACAAGAGAAATCATCGTGAAGAGGGATTTGCTGCTGAGCTGTTGTTTCATTAAGCACACACAAACAAGTTGTTTGCTGCTTATCTCAAGACACCCTTTAGCACCCTTAGCCTAACTTACTGTAATTGTGCTTTAAGATTGCGGCACAGTGTGCACATAGTGTGTGGGATGTAATGTCACAACTGCTAGCGAGTTGCAGACTTAATCCTGCTCCAAACCTACACGGTGTGTGGGGTTAAGACTGTGAGGATTAAAGGTTTGATTTCAGGGCTCACATGCACCAATTAAAGCAAACATATGGTGTGTACCATTCAGGCCGAGCTACTGAAGTGTGTGAGAGGCAGAGTGACTTACATTCTCTCATTCCTCTGAAACCCAGTTTAAGAAACTCACTCACTGTACGCATCGAGTAATGAGGCAGAGATGAGAATGAAGAGAATCTCATTTACTGGAGCTAAGTAGAAAAGTGTAGGGTGATAAGATGTTATTAAACAATCTTACTTTTTAAAGTTGATTCACATGAAGTATTGAAACATTAGTGGATGGTTTTTGTATGATGGGGTATTTTGAGACTTGTGGCAGCCAGCTGTTCACTGTTTCTTCACTCGAGGGCGAGGTTCCAGCCCATCATGTTTAGAAACTAGTTAATGGTCTCATTAATAAAGATGGGAATTGATATGTTTTTATTGATACCAATGCCATTATTGATGCCTTGTGCTTATGTCCACATAGAACAGGACACACGTACCTTCACTGTTCTGTTGAGATGTTGAAGCACTTGCTGACTGGTGTTACAGCCTCTGGAACACAAATCAACAGAAACGTTCTACCTATGATATTTCAGACCACATGTAAATACTAAAAACTATGTAAAAATATTAGAACTCAACTTCCATCCCTTTTCAAATATGTTCAATTAGGTTTTTTAACATGTTTTCACACTGGGTTATAAGGGGGCTGGTTTTACCTGATATTTATTACGTCATAAATATCCAACCAATCAGAAATGAAACACTGAGTCACGTGCACACATGTTCAACAAAACTACTCTGCTCCTGCTCAGACCGTCTCCTGACGTCTCAACCAGCTCCCCTCAGTGTTGTCTTAGCTGTTAGCTTGTTTGCTAATCACGTACTGCCTGTAATCTGTCTGTATAGCTGTCTCTCTGCTCTTTGCACCGCTGTGCTCGTGTGTCCCTGTCTGCACATCCACCGCTGAAGATCACAGCTTGTTGTCATTCTTCTATTTCCCTAACTGTGGTGGATTATGGGAAACTTTGGGACGCGGTTGAGTTGAGCCGTGGCTGAGTGGCTGGATGGTAAATGAACTCTTTCTAACTACTCAAAGTGCTTTTACACACTACTCTTCACATTCACTCACTGATGGTAGAGGCTGCTGTGTAGTTAGGGACCATCAGCAGTAACTAATCGAATCCGTACACATTCACACACCACTGAACAACAGTGGGAGCAATTTGGGGTTCAGTGTCTTGCTCAAGGACACTTCGGCATATGACTGCCGGAGCTGGGATCGAAACCACCAACCTTCTGATTGATAGACGACCTACTCTACCCACTGAGCCACAGCCGCCCCGAAGCAGCTAAAGCAGTCCCGCATATGCTCCGCTCATTTCCCCAGGACCGGTCCACTAACTTTCCCCAGGACCGGTCCACTAACTTTCCCCAGGACCGCTTCACTAACTTTCCCCAGGACCGGTTCACTAACTTTCCCCAGGACCGGTTCACTACCTTTCCTCAGGACCGGTTCACTAACTTTCCTCAGGACCGGTTCACTACCTTTCCTCAGGACCGGTTCACTAACTTTCCCCAGGACCGGTTCACTAACTTTCCTCAGGACTGGTTCACTACCTTTCCTCAGGACCGGTTCACTAACTTTCCTCAGGACCGGTTCACTACCTTTCCCCAGGACCGGTTCACTAACTTTCCCCAGGACCGGTTCACTAACTTTCCCCAGGACCGGTTCACTAACTTTCCCCAGGACCGGTCCACTAACTCTCCCTCTTCATCTAAATATAAATGTTAAATGTTAAATCTAAATGTTGATTGTTAAATCTAAATGTTATATCTAAATGTTAAATATAAACATATATGTTAAATCTAACACCCAGAGCCGAGCTCCTCTGCGTGCACATACTACCCTTCAGCCTCCTCTGCTCCGGGCGTCCCATGGTCCTGATGCCCCGGAGACTATGGAGTGATAAAACTAATAAATGATAGAAGTCCTGATCCTGAAGTATTTTGTGACTCAGCACTCAGAGACCATTGTAAATGAATCATTTTCAGATTCTGGAGTTTTGATGTCTTTAGATTCAGAGTCAGATGGCTCAAACATGCAGGCTGTGAACTCTCTCTTGACCTGTCAATCAAAGAGTTAGGCCACGCCCCCGAGTTTTTTCAGAGTTGTGGATGTTTATTTTCACTCAGATTTGTGTTGAAGCTTGATAACACATTACATTTTGATTTTCTATATGAATTTTAAATATTCCATTTATGTTTCCAGAGGCTTCAAGGTTTAAAGAGTGACCCTGTTAGCTGACTTCCACCTGAATATGTCTCTGGTTATAGTATATTTTGTTGTTTTACATAAAAAATAAAATAGGATGCTGGAGGACTGATGCGTTCATCTGAAAGTGGAGAGGGTCTTTAAACTGAGACACTGCAGCATAGAGTCTAACACATTGCACTCCTGATATTTCATACCGTGTTCTCAGCAGGTTGCCCGTGTTTCCACTTTTGCTTTGATTGCACAGACACACTTTGCATGTTTATGTTGTTACAGTCATTTTTGGTAATTAAACCTACATGTTGGAGCCCCTCTGACTCCTGTCTGCCATGATTACTTTCTCATTTCCTTTGTCTGTGCATGACATCATGCTTTACAAGGCACGCTGAACCATGAGGAAGGCATTGATAAGAGAATTGCTTAGCGAAAAGGCTAATTATGTTGATGGCTCAAATTAGTTTGCACTGGTTCTGATCTGGATCTGGTTCTTGATTCTCATCCTTATGAAACGCCTTTGAATGAAGCCCAAATGGGATATGCTATCAGTCCCATCATGTATGTAGGTCATCTTGATAAGCCCTTCCTTAAACACTGACTTAGTGCTTCAGTTGGTGTTATTTGGTCTGTTTGGTTCTGCACTGTGAGGCAGCAATGATTGTTCTCCTCCCGTGTGTTTGAATCTGAAGTGATTTTCATGCATTTGAATCCTGGTTCAGTTACATCCTCATATTTCCATTTTATGAACCATACAGGAGATGCAAATCTTTCTCTCCTTTCCTTCTCTCTCTTCTTGTTGTCACCAGGCTGTGGTCAGACTGGAAAATAATTCAGTCACAATAAAACATCGAGGAGTCAGGAATTAAAAAAACAAAAAAGACGACTGTATGAAAATACAGTATGGCAAATTGATGATCTGTTAGAGCTCTGATTACACATACAGGCATAACACATGACAGTGAGGCTTGTCCTGGAGGTCCAAAAGTCCAAATGAAGGTCTTAGTCATCTGTTGGACTCGTCTAAAGAAAGTGCCAGATCACAGAGAGATCATGGAGGCATGAGTCTGGACTTTGTGCTTAACCTTTTCCTGAAAACAGTGTCCTCCATGTCTCAGTCCTGAGCTGTGAGGAATACTTTCTCATGCTTAATCTTTTAAAAGTAGTTCTGAACCATTTTGGATGATTTAATTGTGTATGACAGAATCCATGTGTTTTGTATGCAGATTTCCAGAGTTATATAACGGCTCCCTAGTCCACGACATACAGCCAGGCTGGTAGAGATCAGACTTGCACCACACGCGGTGTCAGCTCGCTCAGTATGTTGAAGTCACAGCTGATTTTCTCAGGCGCTTTGTAAACCTCACTAATGCAGGAAGAGAACAAGTAGTAGACTTTGCTGCCAGCGCGAGTGAAAGCATGCTGTGAAGCAGAGAACGTGATATGGTTGTACTTTACCCCCGGGGAGTTTTGTCATAAACTCAGCTGCTCCTTGAAGGCTTTGTAATAAGCTGCCTCAGTGTTCAATAATGTTTTCATAAGGGATATCTGCACTGCTTTAATTCTTCAATGATACTGTGCAGGACGTTAACAGCAGTTCTAAGTCCTGTAACACTTTAAACAGACGTACAGATTCTTAAAGTTATACATTTATTTTTACATTTACTAAAAAGACATCACTGATTTGGAACCAGACGAGGGCATTAGATGTTTAAAGAATAGAACAAGTATTACATCCAGCATTTCAACTCTGAGTTGACTCACTGAATGACACCTGTAGCAGAGTCCTATGGGGCGCTGTTTGTAAAGTTGTGCACACTGACAATAACAGCAACTATTCTCCACATTTAGCTCCAAAACATCATAAAATGTGGTTAATTTTTTAAAAGTCACTTTTTTTTTTTTTTATCTCATTAAGGGGCATATTTGTGATCTTCTTCACATTAAATTTTTTTGTGAAAAATATATTAAAGCTGGGGTTGGTAATCAGATTTAGATCCACTTTTTGTCATACTGGTTAAAATGATCTTTATGTCCTGATGGTAATCATTACATGATGTGTTCCTAAAAAAGAGTGAAAAAAAACTGCTATCTACAGCCGGAGTAAACCTGGGAAAACACCAACCAATCACCGTTTTTTGGCTCCCCAAATTTTAAACCAATCAAATCCCGTCCAGCCGTTCTGCCCTCCTCCTGCGCGTACATTTCCCCGGCGTGCACTCCTCCGAGTCCCCGTCTCCTGCCTCTACTTCCCCTGACTCTACTGACTGCCCCTCTCGCTCGTCCTCGGGCCTGTCCCCTCTGACCTGATGAGGTGCTTTGCTCAGGACTGTAGTCCGGATCAGAGTCTAAAAAGTTCTCACCAACAAGCAGAAGAATTAATGATGTTCAGTAAGTCCTACAGAAAATATATATATTTATTGTAGCGTCCGTCCTGACGCTGTAGTGATGACGAGCCGATTCGTGAACACGTTGAGCTTTAATAACCGGTCACTGTCGGCCGTTACCACGACAACCAACAAAACAACAATCAATGTTTGAATGAATGAAGAACTTCTCCTCTTGTCTCTCCTCTCTCCCACTCACACACTCTACACCTCTCCTGATGCCTTCACTGACCGTCAACACTGTAGGAATTAAGAACATCTACACTGAACACGTTTAACAAACAGTAGAGCTGTTACAGTGTTATATATGTGTTATAACTTTTCTCCTGATATCGTGTCACCAGTACAACTGTATAATGCTAGCATGATAGTTGTGAGTACTAACAGCAGCCATGTTTGTTTGTGTTTTTAACTTTCACTATGAGAGTGTTTTGGTGAGGACCGGTTTTGAATCAGTCGAGAATCAGCAGCGCTCGTGCATGTGAGCAGGGGGGGGGGGGGGGGGGGGGGGGGGGGGGGTCGTTTTGGAGGAGCTCCGAGGGAGGAGGGGAGGGGTTAGACGGAGTCATGAGGAAAAGCTGCATTCAAATTCATGCTGGTTTTCCGAGACTACCAACCCTAGCTTTAAGTTAAAATAATTGTTAAATCCAAATGTTAAATATATATATATTAGTAGAAGTACCAAAATAAGAGCTTCATAAAGTGATACAGATATCCCAATCATAGTCTGTCAGTACTGACTCCTACAGGTTATAGCCTGAATGCCCGCCCTTTAAATGCTGGATAGGCAGTTTTGGAGACCAGTAAGAGATTTGACAACACTCAGAGACAGAACTGACCCAGTCTGTGGTACAGTCTATGGCTAGTTTCTATTGCTAAGTCTGTATCTCTTTATGAAGCTTTATTTTGGTATTTCTGCTAGGTGGCAGTGTGAATTTTCATATTTGCTAAATATTTAGGATCGTAGAGCAACATTTAACATTTGGATTTAACATTTATATTTAACAATCAACATTTATATTTAACATTTATATTTATCATTTATATTTAACATTAATATTTATATTTAACAGTTAGATTAAACATTTAACATTAATATTTAACATTAATATTTATATTTAACATTAATATTTATATTTAACAGTTAGATTAAACATTTAACATTAATATTTAACATTAATATTTATATTTAACATTAATATTTATATTTAACAGTTAGATTAAACATTTAACATTAATATTTAACATTAATATTTATATTTAACATTAATATTTATATTTAACAGTTAGATTAAACATTTAACATTAATATTTATATTTAACAGTTAGATTAAACATTTAACATTAATATTTATATTTAACATTAATATTTATATTTAACAGTTAGATTAAACATTTAACATTAATATTTATATTTAACAGTTAGATTAAACATTTAACATTAATATTTATATTTAACATTAATATTTATATTTAATATTTATATTTAACAGTTAGATTAAACATTTAACATTAATATTTATATTTAACATTAATATTTATATTTAACATTAATATTTATATTTAACAGTTAGATTAAACATTAAATATTTATATTTAGCATTTGGATTTTAGAATGATTTTAATGTAATATATTTTTCACAACAAAATTAAATGTGAAGAAGATCACAAATGTTCCTCTAAATGTGATAAAAAGTGTCTTTTAAAAATTCACTCTACATTTTTATGATGTTTTGGAGCTAAATGTGGAGAATTGTTGATGTTATTTTCAGTGTGCACAACTTCACAAACGGCGCCCCATAGAGTCCTTCTATGGAGCCTATACAACTGAGAGTGTATAAGCACTGAGACAGCAAACAGTGAGAGATGACGTGTTCTGGTTTGGGTGTGAGTCAGCTGTCCCCTTCAGGCTGTAGGACAGACGTGATAAGATTTCTGACGTGAGACTCTATTCCAGCTGAAGAAGTCCGACATGACAGACTGCTCTCAGGTGATACCCTTTGACCTGGAGAGATCAGAACACAGTGAAACCCACGACATGTTACAAGCTGAGAGGATTTGTTCACAGCTTGTGTTTGCCTTCTGGGCCTTTCTAGCATGACAGTAGAATACACATCATGAAAGTCAAACTAAATTACAGTCATATGAACTCTGGGTTTCACTGTCACAATAGTGTAAAAATATAAGCTTTAAGTTCTTTAACCTGCTGTGTTGAAGCATGTTAGTTATTAAAAAAAGATCTTTAGGTCGGCAGACATTTTCGAACAGGAAGTAAAATAACATGAAGTTTCCCTGCGGAGTCAAGAGTTGGCTGCAGAGCTACACTGTCACGAGCTTGTATGTTATATAGCTCGTATGCTATGTACAGTTTGTTCCAGTTTGCATGCATAAGCACATGTGCAGGGTGATTCAGCACCTGCTCCCTGTCTTCACTGATTGACAGCTGAAGGTAAAAGTAAATGCAGTGGAGAAGATACTGCAGGTCTTTTATTTTCCTCCTCAGATACACTATTCTACTTTTGCTGCTGTTACACTGTAAATCTCCATGTTGTGGGATGAAAAAGGATTAATTTATGGTAAGAGGACTGCCAGCTTTTAAACCCAGAGGTGCACTGGACAAGTTAGTTAGACCCAAAGAGTACACATGATGCTTTTTGTTTGAATAATAACTTTGAACTTAGTTTTCTGCTGGGTGCTTTGCTCTGCACAGTCGTTGTTGTAGACTTCTGGACCCGTCAAAGTTTGCACTTTACCTCAGTTTTATTATTGTCTTAAGAAGTTCCTCAGAGAAGTTTTTAAAATCTGACAGTGTCTGCAGATGGACTGGTTCTGAGTCTGAAAGGACCACACCTGTTTCAACAGTACCTGACATTATCGAATAGTATTTTGGCTTGAATTGCCCATCCCTAAAATTAACTACAATTTGAAGAAACTTCAGACATCCTTTAACATCCTGCTCTTACGCAGAGACACTTCACACCAAACCATCAACTTTATTTTATATAGAAGTAGTTTTTCCTGTGACCACATACAGAAGAGCATATGTGCCTGTCTTTTACACTTTTAAGTTGATGCCCGTTCCTCTGTGCTGTTGTCAAGTATCCAGGGAATAACAAACACTGTTGCTCCCTCCTCGAGCCCCTTATCGCTGAGTGAAGTATGGGTGTGTCACTCTGAGCTACAGAGGAGTCTGATAAGGCTCACAGATATTCACACAGACGTTTCCTCCCAGGAAATGCTGTTTGCAGTTTGAGAAAGGGACTTAGTTCAGAGGTCACATTTTATTCAAATATAGAATAAAGAGAAGAAAGTCTTTTTAATCTGTCACATGATGGTGGAAGGTGCAGTAACAGCAACATCTGGTGTAAAACTACAAAGTTCTTCATTGTAAGATGTTTTAAATTGTCATTTAAAGAAAGTGTAAAGGAACATAAAGATGCAAATTTTCATATCTGAGCTATTAAAAAGTGGAAGTTGTTGCAGTGCTGTCAGAGTTCAGCTCCTGGGAGACATTGAATGAGAAGTTGAAATGGACTTTCAGAATAGGTCGGACATTGTTTCATAAAGCAGAGCTGAGTTGTTTTTATGAAGAGTAAAAGTTAAAGACTTTAATGTGAGCTGACCTGTAAATGGTAATAGAAGTAATGCTAAAAGCAGTGTAAATGAGGGCTGGTGCACAATAACAGGACTTTTCATTCCAGTTGTGTGTTTATATATTCATTTTAAATGTACACTAGCAGCTCTCTGTTACTCTGGATCTTAAGGGGTCCTGGACCCCCCCTGGGGGCTGAGTCAGTCATAGCAGGTAAAATGAAAATGGCTTTTTGGATGAAATTTGAGGAATGTTGAACTCAGGTTCATTTCATACTTTACTTCAACTTATTCAAGCTAACCCTCCTTTAAACAAAGGTGCTGGTTTGACTAACATGAAGGTTGTTAAAAATCTCAAGCCTGAAGCTTCCTCTGAGACAGCAGTGGGTCGGGTCAACTCACTCTCAATGCAGAGCAGGGAGGAGGAGTTAGAGATGAGTAGGGTCAGGTGTGGTCCTTTGTCTTCCCTTTAGGCGTTTTTGACCGGAGAAACTTGACCCTGGATCTACGTGCGTTTCGACCAGAGGAACCAGGGTCTAAATTTAGTTCAGGGGTAGATAATCTCCACCCCAAAAAGCCCCTGCTTGGGGGGTAGTACTTTCAAAGGTCCCGGGACTTTCGAGAGGCAGGGCCTGCAATGCTGAACATGTCTGATTGGTAGATTAACCTCAGTGTTTTTATTCCTCCCTCCGTCCACAATAACATCACACACATCTGTGATTCTCTTGATTTCTCTTTCTTTCATTAGTTTTTATTTGTTCTATCTTTTTTGTATGTGTGTGTACTTTTCAAAAGAAGAAGCTGTGATTCTCTTGATTTAGCAGCTTGTAACAGTAGTCTTCTCTCAGCCCACCGTGAATGCGTCTCTCCCGGTGTTCCGGTTTTAAAAGTGACCCCGTAAACTGGAGACCTTCAGCTGAACGTGTCAGTGTTTGTGGAGTTTACACAGCTGTTGAAACACAGAGGGAGTTCCTGGGAATGCAAACTAGTTTAGTTTTTATTAAGATTTCAAAATATCCTCATCAGATATTTAATGATGGTCTAAAGACGTTTATGAGGGATGCATCCGGCTGAGAGTCTCCAGTTAACAGGGTCGCTGTTTAAACCAAAACACCGGTCGATCTCTGCCACGGCTTTTTGAGTTCAAAAGGATTTTAAAGACGTGTTGAAACGTCTTTACTACTCGTGCTTATCTCCTCTCACGTGTTGATTCAGTGAATCCATCTGTGATGAAATATAGCACCATCTAAAACAGACCAGCTGAGTCTCTTCATGCTAACAGGCTAACTGTTGTGTTGCTCATAATGATACCTGCCTGTCCGTCTGCTTCTATGGTGTCGTCTGTGATGAATGTCATTCCTCTTTGTTTTACTGCCCTCTACTGGTCTGGTGGTGTAGTCCCTTTAACTTTTTTCTCCTCCATACTTCACTGGCCTGATTTACACAATCTACCCGGGACTTCAGCCCACGGTCGAAATGCAGACAACAATGGGGGCACAGGAACCTTTTAGTTCAGGGTAAAGTAGTTCTGGGGGCTAAAATACCCCGGGGCTCTTGGTTGAAATGCACCTTTTGTCTCTGAACATGCTGGCACTGCCGTCAGGTTAAGTCGTAAGGAAGTAGAGAAGTTGATGATCGCTTCATAAACTGAGCATGAACTGAAGAGAAACGCTGCTAATCCCCTGATTTATGCATGCATTAATTGTGTAAGTTCAGTCCTGTTCTTGTTTGTTATTATCCTCGATTACAAATGACAATGTATTGATATATTTATTATTAATTGTACAGAAACAAATCATCCATTCTCCCTCCATACTTCATCCATTCTTCACCCATCTACCTCTTGTAATCAAGAAACAGTGGAAAAGGCTTCAATGGTCTCTATCTTCTAAGTTAAAGGTAACTAATCATAGCAGAGTGCTAGTTAAATCAAAGGTAGACTGTGTTGTCTTATCCTCATGGCTCAGTCCTTGGCGTATGTTGTTGAAGACTATTCATTGAAAAAATCTGATTTCTCAGGATTTTATGAGGACATTGTGAACAGTCTCTGGTGAAGCAGACTTTTCTTCATTCTGTTTCTGACAAAAGACAAAAGCTCCCCACGTCAACATCCCAGCTGTTTGAACTTTCTGTTTCAGACAGCATGCTGTGGCGTTAGCTGGTCAGCCTCTCATTCAGCACCTCTCCTGGCTCCGGCTGCTTTCTCTGTGGTCAGATTTAAATTCCAAACATTTCACAGCATAAGAATCTGAAGCCCGGTTCTGAGCACCTCAAACACTGCTCTCTGTTTTTGCCCTGACTGCACACTTTATCCTCTCTCTGCTGGTGTCTCGTCTGTCCAGGCAGGAACTTGTTGACTCAGCTTTGATCCCACTTTCAGACAATCACGCATGCACGCACCCACTCACCCACTCACGCACTCATGCACAGGCCATCGACTTCACACAACTAGAGCTCTGTTATTGGAGTGATAAGCTGATTCTACAGAATCCTGTGACTTCTATCAGAGAGTCTTAATAAAGACTTGTTCTGCACGATGTGTCAGGATATATAATCTATGTTGAAATATTTGGATCACCTCTGTCTCTGATGGTTTTTCATCAGTTCATTAAAGACAGCTTTCTGTCAGTGAGCTCTGTTTCCAGTTTCATGTCATTAACCCATCAGATCTCCTCACTCACATCCCCACTTATTAAAATCAGGAAGGGCAGAGCTAAGTTCCTATTACAACTGATAGCTGACAGACAAAGTTTTTCACCACTCAGCAGATAATCCTCCTCCCTCTCTGTCCTCACAGTGAGCTCCTGTTTATTCCTGATCCCATAAAAACAGGTAGAGTCACAGGGTTCAGGGAAGCTGCTCAGAGATAGAATCCAAGTGTCCCATATATTCCAGATGAATGAATCTCCACTGGTCCAGACGTCACACAACACACTTCACGGGGTGATCTGCATGCTGATTGGCTATCGCGCCGCGATACATTTGCTGGAGTTCAGATATTTCAACTATTGCGAAACGTTCGCGCAAAGGAATTTGCTTCATTCGCGCAAATGAAATTGCGCTGTACGCGTGAATGCATGCTATCCGAGCGAATGGTTTGCATCATCTGCGTTAATCGTGCCATTCAAGTCAATGCAATTTGCGCGTTACGTGCTGCCAGACCACTACTCGCGTCTTGTGGCGTCTCTGCATTGACTTTATATGTAATCCATTCGTGCGAATAATTGTATTCGCGTTTGGTGTGAACGCACCATAAGGAACTTTGTTTTCTGTTGATTTTGGCGCCCCCAGTGGTCAAAACAGTCTATCCTGATCTCGTCCTGCACATCTGTGGTCAGTATTTTTTAACAGAAAATGTGACCCGGCTCTCTTTAACAGTTGAATGAATCGCTCATTTAGAATCTTTGTTATGAAACATGAGTTTAGAGCAAGCGGCAACCTCCAGTCTCAAAATATGAAGCCCATGCGGAAGTGTTATAAACTGCAGTTCATGGAGTGTCCACTAGAGGCTGGCTGCAGAAGCACCAGAAACTACATACACACCCATTCAAAGAAGACGATCTTTACAGCAGAAATAAACATGTTTACTGCCTGGTTCAAAAAACACCTTACGGTCTGTGGTGTCAACAAGCAGAAGCTAAATGTGTCTGAACTCTTTTCTGTGGATGATGTGACATGACGTGTGATCAGTTTGTCTCTGGTGTTGCCCATGTTAGTGAAAGTTAATAACCGTCGTCAAGGGGTTTTGACCAATCAGAATCAAGCATCATACACAGCCTGAAGATCAGTAAGAGAGCCAGGTAATTTTACAATAGACAAACATCTACATGTGTTTCAGATCCACTCAGTTCAGAGCAAACCTAGAAATGCACACTGATCTGCTGATACTGGAAACCCCTGCATCCTCCCTCCAACACACACAGACACACAAATTAGAAAGAAAGGACACAGAGTTAACCACTTCCTGCTCCAAGACTCCCAGAAGGCCCCCGACCAGATGTGGTTATATATAGAGCAGCATTTACATGATGGGATCTCTCCCATCTGCAGCTTTGTTTAGATCAGAGTGTTTTCTCTCATTAGTGTGTCATATCTGCTCATCAGAGACATTGAAGTAGGACAGATGTCTCTGAGCTGATATCAGGAGGTGGTTCCAAGACAAACTCCTTGAATATCCTCACTCTGTCCCTCGGAGTCCTGGACTGTAAGCACAGACGAGGCAGGGTTAGGGTTAATTTTGCTATGGTTGTGCTCTCTTCACTTTTACACGTCTCTCTTATATTATTTGGTGACACAGATTTGGTTTAGTGCTGGCTGAGAGCAGACCAGAACTTTGAGAAATCCCATAATAACTCAAACACACTGGAAATGTGTCGGCTCGAAGGCCGCAGCATTCCTTGAAACAAAGACCTGAGCTGTGGGAAATTTTAATCTGAGCAAAGAATGATATGGCATGAAAGGTCTAAGAGTTATAAATATGTGTGTGTGTGTGTGTGTGTGTGTGTGTGTGTGTGTGTGTGTGTGTGTGTGTGTATGTGAGTGTGTGCCTCAGGGTTAATAGTAATTGAGAAGCGTCTGTCTGCTGCCAAACTGTTGGGTAGCAGAGATCTGAGACCCCCTTTGGGCCACTCAAGGACTTTAAGGAAAGTGTGTGTTCCTTGGTTAGCAGTGTGTGTGTGAGTGTGTAATGAGATATGTGATATGGAACAAACTAAAGGGCCAGCCAGGTGTTGTCCTTACCCGGCCAGCACTTCCCTCGCCCTGACGCACACACTGTTTGCATACAGGGTACATTCTCAGGTATTCAGGTCTGTCTGTGCGCTTATGTGACCCATGGTGTCCGTACAGAGCCCTGGTGTGCGTGTGTGTATTGGTCAACCACCAGTTTATAGTTATAATAACTAGTTACTATTAAAAAGTAACTGAATTACTTGGGAACGTAACTTTATCATGGCGTCTTCTTGCTCTCTTCACGTCCCCTGCATCTCGTCTCAGCAGCATTTTGGTAATTAGTTCTCTGGAAGCAGCGGCCTGAGCAGTTTATATGTGAAGCATGTCTTCAACAACACACCCTGCAATCAGTGTGTTTATTCCTTCCTGGATGACAGATTGTGGAGCAGGCAGTGATTTAAAGTGAAGCCTTGTCTGTTTGGATGGAGCTCCTCCTTGGCATTGTAAGCTGCTCCTGGGTCACCAGTGTTTGCAGCGCCGGCTCTCTGGCAGCTAGCTTAGTAGAAGTGTGTTGTTTGGTGCTTGGTGAGATTAGAATCACTCGTCTTGGCGGCAGATGAAGTTTTCCTTCCTGCACATAGATTAAAACTTGCCACTTTATTTTTGTCCTTAACCTCAGGAGGGAAAATAGTGCAAGACAAAAAGCGCCATGAGTCATCAGCCATGTGTGTGTCTATTGTGTGCGTTTACTGCTAAAGGTATTCTTTCTATCAGGTTACAACTGTGCTGATGTTCTGTACGTGGAAACTCATCCGTCATCGAGTGTCCGCTTGAGGCTGGCTGCAGAAACACCAGACACCACAAACGCACACATTCAAAGAGACGATCTTTACAGCAGAAATAAACATGTTTACAGTCTGGTTCAGAACATGGTTTAGGTCTGAATAGTTCATTTCTCTGTCGGCACCATAGACTATAAATAATGGACGTAGTATCCGTGATGTCACCCATCTGTTCCTGAAGCGCTGTTTGAGGCCAATCGGCGGCGGCAGCCATATTGGAAATGTTGAACTCAACATAACTGCTGTCGAGCAAGTGTGACGTAAAGAGGCGGGCTTTGAGTCTCCTAGCCAACAGCTACAGTGTTCCTGCCTGTCAATCAAGTCAGCTGTGCCTCATAATGGAAAAAATCACCCCCCATACAGTGTGTGCTGATAGAGAAATGAGCTATCCAGACTACACTCGTCTTTTGAACCAGACTGTAAACATCAATCAATCAATCAGACTTTATTTATAAAGCGCTTTTCATACAATGACATTGTAACACAAAGTGCTGTACATAAAAACAACTTCAAATAGAATCAATTAAGAAAAAGATCCCAGCCCCAGCCCGACCCCAAACCCACCCCACAATCCTAAGGTTAACAACACAATATGCAACAATAGTAATAAAAACAATAAAAATAAAATAAATAAATAAAAAAATCTAAATAATTTGCTGAATGAACTGAGGAAACGCTCTCATGATATCTTAATGAGGAAACACTGGAGGTAAAATAAGATGTTAAAACTCAACACAGGAAATTAAACTCACCAAAGTAAAATACATTTCTAAGATAATAAAAGACTAAAATATTAAACCATTAAAAGAAAATAAGATGTGAGACTCAAAATAAATAAATAAGTAAATAAATAAAGTAGAATAAAAGTGACTACATTAGATAATAAATAAATAAATAGATAAAACTGTTAAGAATAAAAATAAAACTTAGTTAAAAGCAAGACTAAAAAGGTAGGTCTTGAGTTTGCCTTTAAAAACATGTTTATTTCTGCTGTAAAGATCGTCTTCTTTGAATTGGTGTGTATGTGGTTTCTGGTGTTTCTGCAGCCAGCCTCTAGTGGATCCTCGATGAACTGCAGTTTTTAGCACTCCCACATTGGCCTCCTATTTTGAGACCGGAGATTGCCGCTTGATCGGCTCACTCTGTACGGGGTGTATTTATTTAGAACTCTGTATTTGTGAAGGTATTAAAATTACGAGTTTTCCCCAAATAAGGGCGTGGCTGACTTGACTGACAGGCGGGAACACTGTAGCTGTTAGCGAGGAGGCTAAAGCCCCGCCTCTTGACCTCACACTAGCTCCACAGAAGTTAGGTTGAGTTCAGGATTTCCAATATGGCACCCGCCAACGATCGGCTTCAAAACAGAGTGGGTGACGTCACAGAGACTACATCCATTTATTACACAATCCATGTGTGTAACAAAACAACACTGGTCTTAGACGGCAGTTCATGCTGTATGGGAGTCATGTAGGTATTACGAGGGCGTATAAGAATCACAACCATGTCCTCTTAGAATCATGCTGTGGGTATAGGAGTAAGAATACTGGAGCTGTCCAGACACATTCAGGACCCAGCTGATTCCCGTTCAACATGGGTCCGGCTCTGCTCGAGGTTTCTGCAAGTTAAAGGAAGTTATTCTTCAGAAAATGCAGCAAGTGGAGCTGGAATGAAACCGTAGATGCTATCAGCTCAAAAGAGTGTACAGTCATGGCCAAAAGTTTTGAGAATGACACAAATATTACATTTTCACAGTTTTTAGGTGTTTTTGTCAGATGTTTCTATGGTATAATGAAATACAATTTGAAGCATTTCATAAGTATCAAAAGCTTTTATTGAGAATTACACAGAATTCATGCAATAAGTCAATATTTGCAGTGTTGACCCTTCTTTTTCAAGACCTCTGCAATTCTCCCTGGCATGCTGTCATCAACTTCTGGACCAAATCCTGACTGATGGCAGTCCATTCTTGCATAATCAATGCTTGGAGTTTGTCAGAATTTGTGGGTTTTTGATTGTCCACCTGCCTCTTGAGGATTGACCACAAGTTCTCAATGGGATTAAGATCTGGGGAGTTTCCTGGCCAAGGGCCCAAAATCTTAATGTTTTGTTCCCCGAGCCATTTTGTTATGACTTTTGCTTTATGGCAAGGTGCTCCATCATGCTGGAAAAGGCATTCTTCATCACCAAACTGCCCTTGGATGGTTGGGAGAAGTTGCTCTCGGAGGACGTTCTGGTACCATTCTTTATTCATGGCTGTGTTTTTAGGCAAGATTGTGAGAGAGCCCACTCCCTTGACCGAAAAGCAACCCCACACATGAATGGTCTCAGGATGCTTCACTGTTGGCAAGAGACAGGACTGATGGTAGCGCTCACCTCGTCTTCTCCGAACAAGCCTTCCTCCAGATGCCCCAAACAATCAGAAAGGGGATTCATCAGAGAAAATGACTTTACCCCAGTCCTCAGCAGTCCAGTCCCTGTACCTTCTGCAGAATATCAGTCTGTCCCTGATGTTTTTACTGGAGAGAAGTGGCTTCTTTGCTGCCCTCCTTGACACCAGGCCTTCCTCCAAAAGTCTTCGCCTCACAATGCGTGCAGATGCACTCACACCTGCCTGCTGCCATTCCTGAGCAAGCTCTGCACTGGTGGTGGCCCGATCCCGCAGCTGTAACACCTTCAGGAGACGGTCCTGGCGCTTGCTGGACTTTCTTGGGCGCCCTGGAGCCTGTTTGGCAACAATTGAACCTCTCTCCTTGAAGTTCTTGATAATTGGATAGACGGTTGACTGAGGTGCAATCTTACTCGCTGCTATAAACTTCCCTGTTAGGCCCTTTTTGTGCAATGCAATGATGGCTGCACGTGTTTCCTTGCAGGTAACCATGGCTAACAGATGAGGAACAATGGTGTCATGCACCATCTTCCTTTTAAAGTGTCCAGTCACTCAATCATGACAGATTGATCGCCAGCCTTGTCCTCATCAACACCCACACCTGTGTTAATGTGTGTGACACCTGTGTGTCATTGAAATGATGTTAGCTGGTCCTTTTGTGGCAGGGCTGAAATGCAGTGGAAATGTGTTTTTGGTGATAAAGTTCATTTTCAAGGCAAAGAGGGACTTTGCAATTAATTGCAGTTGAGCTGATCACTCCTCATAACATTCTGGAGTATATGAAAATTGCCATTATAAAAACTGAAACAGCCGACTTTGTGAAAATTAATAGTTGTGTCATTCTCAAAACTTTTGGCCATGACTGTATGTGGGAGTTGGCTTGTCTCGTCTATTTGGGAAAAACACTGGGAGTTTTACTTTTAGTCATCCTGACCTTGAATTACTGAAATGAGTGTTTTCAGAAGTTTGGCTTGACTTACTGGGAAGACGGCGACTGGAGTCTCTTGCTCAACATGCAGCTACCATCCCACAGACCTCATGTATTTGGATTAATGAATGAAGTTCAGCTATCAGTTTGAAGAATCAGGTTTCACTGATCGCAGTCGGAGTTAGGAAAGTTGACCCTGAGCTGTACAGAGTACCTTTAATTGATGAGACCATATCAGAGGATCTAAGACTAAATAATTTAAAGGAAGTGTTCAACATATCGTTTCCCCAGTGTGACCACAGGTTCATTTACTGATGGGAAGACTTCCTCACTGTGGCATCTCTTTCCAATGGTTGCTGTTTGCATGTGAAACGGCTGTGAGAGCTTCCCCCACACGGCCGCTCGGCTGAACCTCTCAAAGTGTGCACTCGGTCCTAATCCTATCAGGCATTCAGTGGAGCTAGAGGAGGAAAATAACTTTGTTGTAGAGAAAAATGTGCAGCTTAATTGGTGACTATTTGAACCCTGCAGGCTTGTTGATATATCAATAAAGTAATATCTTATCTTATCTTGTTGTTAGCAGGGAGTGTGTTTCTTGACAGAGAGGTAAATCATAAAAGCAGTGTGTGTTCCTGTGAGCCTCATACAGCCTGCAGCAGGTCACAGACACTCTGGCTGAATGCCCAACACACTGACCTCTTCAGTTTATTTTCAGGAGCCACTAACATTCTTTGCTGTTTGGAATGTGAGCACTCATTTACATGATTTCAAAGATTACCATCACAAAGTGTTTTATTCTGAAGCCTTAGCTTAGTTTAGCAGAGTTCAGGTTATTGATAACTTTGTAGCTAGTTTATTAGCAAAACATCTTAATGAGGGACATCTCTGTCTCCAGAGTCATGCCCTCTGGTGGTGTGTATTAAGTTTGTCAGTTTATCAGTGAAACTATGAGAGACTGTAATCCCTGGGATGACAAATATACATGTAAGACTTTGGCTGACAGTTTAATTTCTTTATAAAGTGTTTAAAGGTTGAAAATGAATTCTACATGTGTTGATGGTTACAATTCTTTATGGTATTCGATAGTACAATCAGTGAGCTTGTATCCCCATACTTTAGATCAGGGGTTCCCAAACTTTTCATTCTGTGACCCCCAAAATAACAGAGCCAGAGACTGGAGACCCCCACTGTCCTGATGTGGTTAAATGTTGCTCAGAGAACCTATCCAAAAACCTACAGATACCTTTGTAATTTCAATGAGGCTACAGCAGGATCATTTCCTTTGGGGTCATGTGCCATCAGAGTAAAGAAGAACATTGATGATGTTTATATTATTTTATATATATTATATTTTCATTGTTCTATCTCAAATTTTGCTATACATTTTGTATGTTTTTACATCAAAAGAATAAAAGAGGCAATTTTAGACAATTCTAAGTTTTTATTGATTTTTGGAAGGCATCTTGCAACCCCCTAATCAGTGTCTCACGACCCCCAAGGGGTCCCGACCCCCACTTTGAGGACCACTGCTTTAGATCTCCAGATAATAACACAGGTACAGTTGTCATGAGGTTTGTCAAGGTGCTTGGACTGCACATGTGTCATTTTTATTTTTTAAACAAAGTTTATTTATGAATTTTTCAATACAACAGTTATAATTCACAGTGATGACGTATACTGATAATAAATACCCCCACCACCCCCAACCATGGTAACATTTAGAGGGAATACAACTCGATATCAAAACATTAAAATGGAATTTAAAAATGAATAAAATAATAATAATAATAAGTACAATAAATAAATTGAATTTAATACATAAAACAAATAAAGTCAAATAAAATGTTATGGGTTAAAACAGTAGCAGGTGTAATCATACGTGTGTCAACACAATTTGTGTCTTGTCCTCAACCCAACAGCTAGAAACTACAGACACGTAAGCAAACAGCTTGACAATATGTGACTCATTTGAATAATATGGGGTTTTAATATTTCTTGAAGATTTGGCTTCATCAGTGTGAGGTTTATTGGTCTGAAGGGGACCTCACATTACAGGTCTTAACCATAGACTGTATAAATAAAGGACGTAGTATCCGTGATGTCACCCATCTGTTTCTGAAGCGCTGTTTTGAGGCCAATCGACGGCGGCAGCCATATTGGAAATGTTGAACTCAACATAACTTCTGTTGAGCAAGTGTGACGTAAAGAGGCGGGCTTTGAGCCTCCTAGCCAACAGCTACAGTGTTCCCGCCTGTCAATCAAGTCAGCTGTACCTCTAATTGGAAGACTCATAATCTTAATATCTTTGAAATTGCAGCGTTATGAACCCCCCCCCCCCCCCCCCCCCCCATACAGTGTGTGCCAATCTAGAAATGCTATCCAGACTACACTTGTTTTTTGAACCAGGCTGTAAACCTGTTTATTTCTGCTGTAAAGATCGTCTCTTTTCGGTGTGTATGTGGTTTCTGGTACTTTCGGAGCCAGCCTCAAGAGGATCCTCGATGAACTGCAGTTTTAACACTTCCGCATTGGCTTCAATTCTCATGGCCGGAGGTTGCCTCTTGGTCTGAATGCACAAGTTTAGTCAAAAAGTCTCCTGTCCAATTTGTTTTCTTTCCACACTTTAATTTCTCTCATTTCCTCCCAGTTTTACGTTCTGACTCAAACGAGCCTGTCCAGAGGAAATTTCGTTATCAATCAATCAATCTTTATTTGTATAGAGACAAATCACAACAAACATTATCTCAACTAGTTTCCAAAAGTATCAGCGCTCTTCTCACAGAGACACTTTAAGGATGTATCCAAACACAACACAGTTACAGAGTGACCATTAGCACGGCCTGCTGCTGTGGCGTGCCAGACTCCAGCTTCTACAACTACTACTATCCGTCTCCCCACTATCATCTCTCTCTCTCTTCATCTCCCTCTATCCCTCTCTCCAACACGGTCTCAGCAGATGTGTGTCTAACATGAGTCTGGTCCTGCTGGAGGTTTCTGCCTGTTAAAGGAAGTTTGTCCTTGCCACTGTAACTTGTTAAATGCTGCAAAGTGCTCTGCTCATGGTGGATTAAGATGAGATCAGACTGAGTCCTGTCTGTAAGATGGGACTGGATCTTATCCGGTCTTGATGTTGGGTCTTTGTTAATAACAGAACACATAACAGACTATAAGAAAAATAATTGGTGTAAAAATCTTAAAAACAATGAATAAATGAATAAATCTGAGACAAGTACAGCCATAAAGTGTACATTTACATTCAGACATAGTCACATGAAAGAACATCCAGTGAGAATATAGTGTCATAAATTCTGACAAAATACACACACCTCTTATGACTTTGTACCATTGAGGCCAGTCATTTCAACCCCTCCATCTACAATGATCCCCTCAGTTTATAGCAGTATGTGTTGATGGGCTGACATGAAACCTCCTGCAGTGTTCCCTTCATCAGACCACTGATGGACAGGGTTGCTGTATCTCTAAAACTCTGTTGTTTTTTGTTTCTTTCAGAACAAAGTCAACATGGCGGCTCCCAGCAGAGATTAGAAGTCCAGTCCTGAGGCGTGGAAGGAGTGAACAGGAAAGGGAAGCAGGAGGGGGAGACGAGAGGGAGTCTTACACTTCTTGCTATCAGAGAAGATGGGTGAGACAGAGGATGAGCGCACGGCACAAGCCAGCGCACTCTTTGAAAACTTTGTCCAGGCGTCGACCTGTAAAGGGACTCTGCAGGCCTTCAGCATCCTCTGCAGACAGCTGGAACTGAATCCTCTGGACTACACCAACTTTTACACTTCTCTAAAAGCTGCAGTCACCACCTGGAAGGTCAAGGCCCTCTGGACCAAACTGGACAAGAAGGCACAGCACAAGGTCTTCAGCCAGAACAAAGCATGTGAAGGCACCAGGGTGAGTGAGCAACTGTGGCTGAAGCTTATATTGAAGCTGGAGTAGGACATTCTGAGAAAGCCGCAGCAGTTAGCTTGATTTTGAAAGGACACAACCGAAAAGAGCCCTCCCATAGGGCCTTATGAAATCCATTTTAATTTCTTCAACATTCTGTTTTTTTCCATTTAAATATTTTAGAATTCTGTTTTTTACCCTTTACACTCATTTTACCACCATATACAGTGGGGCAAAAAAAGTATTTAGTCAGCCACTGATTTTGCAAATTCTCCCACTTAGAAAGATGAGAGAGGTCTGTAATTTTCATCAGAGGTACACTTCAACTATGAGAGACAAAATGAGAAAAAAAATCCAGGAAATCACATTGTAGGATTTCCATCTTCAATGCTCTCACTGATGGAAGGAGGTTTTGGTTTAAAATCTCACGATACATGGCCCCGTTCATTCTTCCCTTAACACGGATCAGTCGTCCTGTCCCCTTTGCAGAAAAACAGCCCAAAAGCATGAGGTTTCCACCCCCATGCTTCACAGTAGGTATGGTGTTCTTGGGATGCAACTCAGCAGTCTTCTTCCTCCAAACACGACGAGTTGAGTTTTTACCAAAAAGTTCTATTTTGGTTCCATCTGACCACATGATATTCTCCCAGTCCTCTTCTGGATCATCCATATGCTCTCTGGCAAACTTCAGACGGGCCTGGACATGAACTGGCTTAAGCAGGGGGACACGCCTGACGCTGCAGGATTTGAGTCCCTCTCGGCGTAGTGTGTTACTGATGGTAGCCTTTGTTACTTTGGTCCCAGCTCTCTGCAGGTCATTCATCAGGTCCCTCCGTGTAGTTCTGGGATTTTTGCTCACCGTTCTCATGATCATTTTGACCCCACGGGATGAGATCTTGCGTGGGGCCCCAGATGGAGGGAGATTATCAATGGTCTTGTATGTCTTCCATTTTCTTACAATTGCTCCCACAGTTGATTTATTCACACCAACCTGCTTGCCTATTGTAGATTCACTCTTCCCAGCCTGGTGCAGGTCCACAATTTTCTTCCTGGTGTCCTTGGACAGCTCTTTGGTCTTGGCCATGGTTGAGTTTGGAGTGTGACTGTTTGAGGCTGTGGACAGGTGTCTTTTATACAGATAACCAGTTCAAACAGGTTCCATTAATACAGGTAACGAGTGGAGGACAGAAGAGCTTCTTAAAGAAGAAGTTACAGGTCTGTGAGAGACAGAAATACTGCTTGTTTGTTATTGACCAAATACTTATTTTCCACCTTCATTTACAAATAATTTCCTGGATTTTTTGTTCTCATTTTGTCTCTCATAGTTGAAGTGTACCTCTGATGAAAATTACAGACCTCTCTCATCTTTCTAAGTGGGAGAACTTGCAAAATCAGTGGCTGACTAAATACTTTTTGCCCCACTGTAGTGTACGTGCTTTTTGTGTCAGTGAATAAAATGTCTGTTAATGAAATGATAAAAATCCTTACATTTATTGATGCAACACATCATTGCACAATTTTGCCCAGTCTTTCAAGTCAAAACATAATGTTGTTAACTTAACAATGTACCAATAAGTGCTATAAGTACAAAGGGCTTAAAATTTTACATGTTTCAAGTAAAAGAAATGACTGAATACACAAGTCCATTTCAGTTGTTTCTGGTGGCCGCTTCGACATGTTGTTTATTTCGGGTGGAGGCGGGTGAGTGTTTGTGAGCCCCGAATGAGTGGGAAACATTTCCCCAGACAAACGTTCCTTCTCCTCATGATGAGAGTATTTCAGTCACATTATGTCAGTTTACGAGATATTCTGCGTTTAACAGTAGATTCTGTTTTTATTGGCCAAATCCGCGATGCAGTCTGCGATTCCTTGAGCGTGGAAATCATCGGTCCCTACTCCCCCTCCCTTCAGGGCGGCCTGTAGGGAGGGCGGAGGGCCACGCCTCCAAACACATGATCGCGCTTTGGCAGACTTCAGCTGGAGGATGACATCACGATAGATGGATAGCAGTGGAGAGGCGAGCCATTTACTTTGTTTTCATCGAAGGAAAACATGTCTGACTCCCATGTAAGTAAACTGCTTATATTACCTTATTAAACGTATACAAACAATAATGTTGTTTGTCAGAACGCGCTGCAAAGTTTGCATGTTAGCTGTACCTGTGTTTGTTTTTATCATCTGAATACAGCTAGAGTAAGTTATTACTGCAGGGCTAACAACTCCTGGCTAGCCAGAAAGGTGGACACAACTAAAGTACGTTTGAATGTTCATTTTGATTTAGCATCGCATTTCATGATGTTCTGTTACTAGACGGCTACATTACCGTTCACCATTGTTGACCGTCTTCATTTTCGTCTTTGTGCTTTTTGGAGCTCTCATGATGAGAGTGCCGTTGGCTCTGCTGATTACGATCCTGAGTCCTGATCACCTCATCAGGTCGGAGAAGACAAGGCCAGGGTAGAGGGCAAGGCAGAACCAGACGTGGGAGATGGAGAGTAACGACCACAATCAGAGGCTTCAGAGGCCGGGGACGAGCCTCAGTCAGAGAAGCAGAGGGTCTCGAAGAGGAGGACCTACAACATGTACAGGATCGTCCTGGGTTTAAAATTTGTACTATAGATAAATACAAAACAACATCAAGTAATAACAATAATAGTAACTATTTGTCAATATAACTATGGCTCTTTATGTAGGGTCATGTGCTGACCCACCTAGCCATCTGCTGAGTTGCCTCTGTCAAAGCTCCTGGGTGGTTGGGGCAGGGATACCTGAAAGAATCCCATGTTGGCGTGGATCACCTGGCCTCATCCGGCCTCCTGGTTCTCTTCTTTGGCATCCCCCCAGTTGCTGTCAGCCTTCTGTGCAGGATTGCACACTGGAGGTCTGTGATGTACGGACTCCAGCGGCAACAGCTACTACTACTCGTCTCATCACTATCACCGCTCCCTCTCTCTCTTATTCTCCTCTATCCCTCTTTCCAGACCAAACTGGGTCGAGGCAGATGTCTGTCTAACATGAGTCTGGTTCTGCTCGAGGTTTCTGCCTGTTAAAGGAAGTTTGTCCTCTCCGCTGTAACTAGCTAAATACTGTGAGGTGCAATGCTCATGATGGATTAAGGTGGGGTCAGACTGAGTCTTACCCTGTCTTGGTGTTGGGTCTCTGTTCTTAATTTAACATAGAGTGGTCTAGACCTGCTCTGTTTGTAAAAGAGTCTTGAGATAATGTTTGTTGTGATTTGGCGCTATACAAATAAAGATTGATTGATTGATGGATGCACTTGTAGTCCTTATCCACCTTTGTTGTGTACAGGCTCCACTTCTTTGACTTCTTGTTAAATATTTTGCCATAGCTGACTTATGAGAGAGAATCAGTAGTTTAATCAAAGGTTCTCATTATCTTACGTCACAGCACTGTGCATTTAATTTGAAACTTGATTTTGCTAGTTCAGAGTTGGTTGTACTTGAGTGCCTCCTAATAACCAGCTTGCTTTTCCACAGACATGAGCCACAAGAGAGCCATGTCATAATAACCCTTCCTTCAGCCCCAGATGTAAGCAGTTATTTTTTAGAGCCACGCTAGGAGTTGATGCCACTCTGGAAATATGGAACGAGCCCCAGAGAGAACATGTTACAAAGAAAAAAAACAACAACAAAGGAGTTGTGAAATCAACTGGCTGTGAATGAGAGGAGGGATCAAGACTGTATTCCTCTTTTATACATGAGAAATATTTGAACAGAATGTCGATGCTGTTTCCAAACCTTGCATCCAGTTGTTGAATAGCTGTCTCTTGACAGCTGCTGTCCAACTCGTCTATTCCTGCTACAGAGAAATCATCATCAAATTGACAAGACGTGAAAGCTAAAAATAAACTCTTTACAGGACAAATAAATCATTTTTGCAGGGAGTAAACACAAAAGTAATTTAATCACATGTATATTATAGGAATATTCATACACTTTCTGATACATGTAATATAACCCTATACTGATAGCAATTATGTCAATTCATTGAATATTTTATTTTCATGTACTGGTCAGAGAACTCATGCAATGGATAGTTCATCCACTATACTTTGTTACCATCACTCATCACTAGTGTGTGCTTAGTACCTACTGCAATGTGTATTGTCCACAGGGCGTAAAATGAACACCCCCAAAGCACCAATGGCGGGTAAAAAATAAGTTTGGGGTGTAAAACAAAAACACACCCGCCAGTGGCCGATGGAAAATTTTTTATTGCATTTGAGGTTTTGTTTTCACTTTCACCCATTTCTGTCGACTGTCAGGCTGCTTTGACCCTCGGGGCATGCTGTACTTGTGTTGTGATTTGGAACGGTGTGACATCAGCTGCTGGAGTTCTATTTGTGCAAAAGGTCGCACTGAATTGCATCTGCAACCCTTTATTTTGAAGGATCAAAAGGATGTTCAATATTATATCTGCAGATGACTTTTATTTTGAAGGGACAAAAACAGGATCCACAGAGGCCCACCTGCACATCCCCTCAGTCAGTGATGCAGCCGATTGGAGGAGACGTCTCCTTTTCTCCTCACCTTCATCCTATTCCCTTCCCATCCCTTTTCACAGTTTTGAGTGCGTCCATAAGATTAAACCACCACACACCTTCACTTTCATATTCACCATCATAAGTAAAAATCAATGTCAAAGAAATTAAAAGGAGTGGAAACCAAAAGAGAGTGTGTCAACATCGAATATCTTTTCATCCACAACATCCATGTTCAGACCGGACAAACTGTGACGATTGCCACCCTACAGATAGAATCACCAGCAAGTAGTTCATCTCCCTGAGGTCTCAAGTGTGGCATCTGGTACACCACCGCCTCTTTTACACTATTCATTCCCTTTGCTTGAAGAAACACGGCGGGAAGAGCGTTTGGAGGAAGATGTGGTGACAAATTCCCGGTGTGAAGCCACCACAACCAAAAAGGATAAACAAAGAGGCAGGAGACGATCAAGAGGATGAACAGACAGCTAAACAGAGTGATGTCACTATACACCATGTTTCAAAGAAAACTGGAAAACTGACGAGGCTGGCCAACCATGGTCCTGGCTAGTGCTGTGCGATATTACGATATAAATCGTAGTGCAATATAAAAACGTCCACCGTACGATATAACCCTCTGTCGTTTATATGGTTATTTTGATGTGTAGGGTATTGGTCTAGCTCTGTTGCTTCACTGACATTGTATGAACGATGATGAATGCAGGTTAATGTAAGCTGCAGCACCGCTACTACTTTGCGGTAGCATTTTTATGTCACTCACAACTACTAGTTTACGGCACTGATAGAGCATGGATGTAACAACATGGCAGAAGCGGAGAGCTTAGCGGGAAACAAAGTGGAAACAGAACCGAAAGAGGAGTTGGTGCCGAAAAGAGGGAACCGCAATTCCATGGTTTGGCTTTGGTTTGGTTTTAAAAAGTCGGACACCGACCAGAAAACGGTAATCTGCAAAACATGTCGCCAACAAGTCGTCACGACCGACTCGAACACATCTAATCTTATCTATCTTATCTAATCTAGTCTTCCTATATCTCAACCTGTGAAACGTGAAACAAAATGTAAGAAAAGCAACAAGTTATTTTAAGAGGTTTCATTTCATGTCAGAACAAGCCTGACAAACTTGTGTTCATAAAACTCAACCTCTGAAACAGTTCATTTATTGCACTTTTCTATGCACTTTTGTTATGTGCACATACGTGTTAATGCACAAAATGCAATTAGCACTTGTTAAATGTTGCCATACTTGAATGGTACTTCAAGCACTTTATGTTATTGTTATTGTATTTATTTTAATTCTTTGCACTTAAGTGCATTCCTTTAAAACTGGTTGTACTACCAGATATTTTGAATGGTACTTGTCCACTGGATATTTGTGTTTTATTTTAATTTGTCTTTTATACATTTTATTATGTTTTTATACATAAAATATGTGTTTCATAAATAAATTGAAAAATATGAGAGAAAACTGCCATTCATTTCATGTAATTTTAAGGAAAAATACTATATCGGGATATATATCGTTATCAGGATATAAAATCACCAATATCGGGATGTAAAATTTTGTCCATATCGCACAGCACTAGTCCTGGCTGACTTACGACCTGACACACCACACCATGAGCTGCAGCCTTTGCTGCAAACACACCAAGGATAAACAGAAGCAAAACCCATTTGTTGTTGGTACAACGAACATGAAACTGGAAAGTATTAGGGACCATGAAAAGTCAAAGTGCCACAGTGACAGCTTAAAAACCTTGCAGCCTGTGAGCTCAACCCGTGTCATCAAGTCAGTGACAGCTGTCTGTATTCTTTAAGTGATGCTTAAGTTGGATTTTCATAATAAAAACGTATGGTAATTATTTTAAATCAAATAAGGAAGGATTTTTTATTTGGCCAGAAAAACATTTTTTTGGCCGGTACATTTTTGGAGGTCACTAGCCAATGGCAGATGAGGTAAAAAGTTAATTTTAGGCCCTGGTTGTGCACATATGTTACATATATTTCTTATTGTTATCTTGAATCTTATCTCATATTTTCTGAGTAAGTGATGTCAAAATGTGCTCTCTCTCTCTTTGGAGACTGTGCCCACAGATTATCAATAAAGTTATTCTGTGTATTTGATTCCTTGTTGAACACTTTCATTTATGCTTTCCTTCACCAAACCAAGCTTTTAGAGAAGCAGCTAACATTCACAGGATTTTTTATAAGCCAAACTTTTTGTCTCTCATCTCTTAAGTCTATATCAGGGCTATTCAATTAAATATTTGGTCTGGCCAGATTTTCAGACTAAGGACATGAGCTGAGCTGGACATTTTTAGCAGACAGTGATTAAAGTTAACCATTTAAAAGAAAAACAAATAGATAAGATATCAAACACACTGGATGTTTATTAATGTATAGCCACATCCAAAAGGGCATAAACACAATAAAAGAGCAGCACTTGTCAGTGTTAGTAAAAGATGTTTTTCTTGCCGGACCAAAGTCACAATCACTCAACAGTTACTTTTGGGCCACTTGAGGGTTGCTTTCGGGCTGCATGTGGCCCGCAGCCCGCTAATTGAATAGGGCTGGTCTATATGGTGTCTACCTGTCCTGCTGTGGTCTTAGATTGCGAGCAGCATGCAGATCATGAGAAGTGGAAGGGAATGGTTTTACAAACAAGTGGATTTTATTTTGTACAGAGCAGGCAGTGCGGATGCTAAAAAAAAAAAGCAGAGCAGTGTTTAAGATAAGATAAGATAAGATAGTCCTTTACTCGTCCCACAACGGGGAAATTTAAGTGTCACAGTAACAAAGTAGACAGTGCAAAAAAAAAAATTAAGCAAACAAGAGCCTATAAAGTATCAATTATTAAAAAGTTATTAGCAATTAAAATTAAAGAGGTAAAAAAAAAATATATATATATATATATTATTGGTTATATAGTCTGACCACTGCAGGAAGACCTGCGGTATCTCTCCATGAGACAGAAAAGAAGGGGGTGGGACGTGTTGTCCATCAGAGAAGATAGCTTTGCTATCCTCCTCCTGTCAGCCACCACCTCCACAGGGTCCAGTGGGCAGCCCAGGACAGAGCTGGCCTTCTTCACCAGTCTGTTCAGCTTCTTCCTGTCAGCAGCAGAGATGCTGCTTCCCCAGCAGACCACTTCAAAGAAGATGGCTGATGCCACCACAGAGTCAAAGAAGGACTTCAGAAGAGCCCCCTCCACACCAAAAGACCTGAGTCTCCTGAGCAGAAAGAGTCTGCTTTGTCCCTTCTTGTACAGCGCATTTGAGTTGTCTGACCAGTCCAGTGTATTGTTCAGGTGAACACCCAGGTACTTGTAAGATTTCACAATCTCAATGTCCATTCCCTGGATGTTCACTGGTGTGGGAGGAGGGGACTTGCGTCTTCTGAAATCCACCACCAGCTCTTTGGTCTTTCCTGCGTTGAGCTGGAGGAGGTTTCTCTGGCACCAGACGGCAAAATCCTGCGTCAGTTCTCTGTACTCCCTGTCGTCCCCATTGGTGATGAGGCCAACAATGGTGGAGTCATCAGAGAACTTTTGCAGGTAGCAGCTGGCTGTGTTGTGGGTGAAGTCTGCAGTGTAGAGGGTGAACAGGGACGGAGCCAGAACCGTTCCCTGGGGGGCCCCCGTGCTGCAGACGATGGTGTCGATTGATTGATGATTTGAAGCTCCATGCAAGCAGTGGTCAAAGCAACGTTCATGTTCATGGAGTTCTTATCTGGGCCTGAGGTCACCGGTCAGAGGGAGACCCAGCGGTCAGAGGGGGACTCCGAACACATGATATAGCTGGGGGTGGAGGCCTGTGCGTCCCATGTTTTAACGGTGTGGACGTTGATGTTTCCTTCTTGTAGCTATGAAAACACAGAAAAGACAGCATGTAGACTTTGTACAACATCCCATTAATGCTGATAAAGAGCAACAGAAGAGCTAGCAGCTAACAGACTGTAGCAAGTATTAGGCAAAGTTATCTGCATATCTTTAGAATATAAAGTAGTGTGTGAGTACTTTAATGAAAGGGACTGATCCAGGGCGGTCTGATGGACTTCTATGGGTAGCCTCTTTTGGCACTTATTTCTGGCTTGATTGGATAAAGACTTCCTGAGGGGGGAAATGATGGGAATCAGAGAACATGCTTCACTGTCAGTTAGTCATACAGTTTGGTTACAGTTACTTCACATGGTTGATAAGAGCGGACATGCTTTCATAGTTGTCTCTGAGTTTCACTCACATGTTTCATTCATCTAATAGATTAGAATGTAGATGGTTTGTGATTGGTCAGTGATGCACATTGAATTTGAATTTACGCTGTTGATTTATTTGGATTTGCTTCATCCTCCACAGGACAGTCCACTAGCTGCAGCCATTTCACTGGCATTGAATTCTTCAGTTTTAGATTCCAGTGTTGTCACTGTTTCTTTCTGTTCTCTTTCACCACACAAATATTTAAAATGATCAAGCTGTGATAAATCTGTTCATGAAGGCTGCAAAATGAAGCTTTCTGTGGGCTGTTCAGTGAAAGAAAGAAGCTGTAGAGGGCCAGCTGTAGTGAAGCCATCACCAAACATTGTTTAAACTGTGAGCTGTTGCTCTTTTACCAAACATAGATCTGCACAGTGGTTCAAAAATGGGATGCAAGGATACACTCAACCCACGATTCAATTGGAATCCCAATTTTTGGTTCACGATACGATTCACTCACGATTCTCTAACGTTTGTCAAGAAAACTGGATTCAACTTTAAATTTAAATAACTATTATTTGATTTCAGTCCTCAGATATGGACAGTTGGGATATATATTTGTTCTCTTATATTTCTTTGTAAACAAAGTCATCCTTTTTCATTTTGAAGGTGTGTTGGAACTCAAATAAAACCACTGCACACTTTTTTTCAGCACCTTGTAAAAAAACTCAACTGAGCGTACAAAAATACCTTGTTGGAAATGTCAGAACAATTCTAAAGAAATGTAAAGTGAACGATTCCCAAATGAAAGTATGAAATATTCAAACAAATAAGGTCAATCTCTTTAAATCAACTAAAGAGCAGCTTCTGCTCCTGGCTGTGAACTGACATGTTGTTCTTCAGGAATATCAGGGAAAGACAAAATGCTGCCGTACCTCAGACTGGAAACACAAAGGTGCATCCTTCGGTCTTGTGATATATCCTTACATCCCTACCGTTTTGTGATTGGGTTATGACTGACCCCTGTGTGAATTGGAGTTAAACTTTTTTATGAAGTGGCCTTATTAACACAGCTGATAAAGGTGATATGTGAAAGTATGAAGTGGAGCACAGGAGGGAAACTGAGCTCAAAGCCTCAAACTCTGTCACATGCTTCACATGTTCTGAGAGATTACTATCTGGACACAGCTCCAGTGTATCTAATGAACATCAAACTGTCTACATGGAAGAACAGTCTGTGTGGAACCACATCATGTGTTTGGTGTGGAACGTAGAAGGAACTGAAAAGAGCAGAAACGGGCTCTGATGATGTTTGAGGTGACGGTCGTATAGAAGGCAGCCGTTTCTTTTCTTTTGTTTGTTTTAAAGATCTGTTTATTTGAATTTTACACATTACATACAAAAGATCAATGTAAAAAATTAAAGCAAGTGAAGATTTTTGTATAAGAAACACAATAAGTGAATGAATGAAAAAGCAACCAATAATAATAGATGCTAATAGTTTAAAGATAAATAAATAAGAAGGAAAATGAATAATAGTGAAACTGCAATAAGATAAATAGCTTAATATTTAAAAATAAATAAAAGCAATAAGAATAATAATAAAAAATAAAGAAAGAAATAAACAAATAAACAAATAAGTAAATAAATAATAGTAATATTAATAGTAATAATTCTAATACAAATACAAATTGAGAAATAAAAAAATAAAAAACACACCATGTGATAATGTAGGACAAGAACAACAGAACATGTTCATTGAATATAGGTGTCGTACTATAGAATGCAGCCGTTTCTTCACAACAGCATACATTATGGCTTTCAACAGTCCTTTCAGTTCCAGCTCTCTGACAGCAGGTTTGAAACGTTAACTTGAGACAGCAACGACTCACACAACGCACAACGGTCCGTTTGTGTGTCAGTTGCATTAGTAGCGGGTACTGGCAGCTTCTATGTCAGTGTTTCTGTGACGCAGCAGCGTGGCGTGCATGTTTACATTTTACAGCCATGCTCAGTCACTGCAGTTTCCTCCGGTTCTGAATCTCACACCACTACACACATATTTCTAGCGACAGTTCGCATTCTTCTTCTTCTGTTCCTTAACGTGGTTAGCAAACAGCTTTAAAGGTGACATATCACGCTTTTTTCATCAATATATATTGGTCTAAGAGGTCCCCAAAACATGTCTTTAAAGTTTATGCTCAAAAAAACACTTTGAAATCAGATTCTGGTCTGCCTGAAAAACCCTCTTCTTCAGTCCTCCTCAGAACAGTCTGTTTTCTCTCTGACCACGCCCCCTCAGGAAGTGGATGTGCCTCGGCTCTCCAGCACGTTGATCTAATGTTTACATGTTGGCTGAATATACACGGCTGCTCACAGATCAAGTTACTTCAACCCTCTGAATCTGATCCAGAATCTGATCCTGACGGAGAGGCGCCTGCAGCAGGACCTTTCTGAACCATTGGTCACAGATTTAGTGTTTCTTGTTGTTTTATTTATCAGTATGTCAACGTGTGTCTTGGTACACAGCTACGAACATGTAGCTATGTGGCTATGCTAACTAGCGCTAGCACTTATCCATGATAAATAAAAATCATCCACTAGATCTTCAAATCTGCAGACGTGGGGAGTAAAACCGACCTTTGTGTTTATTAAGACAGCCTACAACTAGCATGCCTCCCTCCTAAGCTCCTTGTTAGCACACATTCGTGCAGGGAATGAAAAACAGAGGAGGGATTCAGTATTATTTTATACAGTCTATGGGCTGAACAAGCTCCGAGCTCTGCCTTCAGTTACAGACCGGATATTGTTGTTACGTAACAAAAACACTGAAGTCTGAAACGGCTGGTTTCACACACATTTACAGAAAGGTGGAGAAATCAGAACAGGGGCAGAGTGGATTTTTTTCATTCTCGGGGGGTTTGTAGACATGCCAGGGAAACATATTTCAGGTAGAGAACCATTAAAAAGTCCATTTTGCATAATATGTCACCTTTAAGACGCTCTATAGCCCCTAATAAGCAGGAATTCTCTTCAACCAGACACCGGTAAAAACGATGAGAAAATGTAGTTTTAAATGAGAAAATATCCGCAGTAACTCTTTTATTTTTGATAAGTTAACCAATATTTGAGAATTCAAAAATCATGTCCCTTCCCTTATTAGAACCTTTTCCAGAGTGGATTTAAAATAAGACAGGAAACGGGTCCTCTGGGACAGGAGTTCCCAAACTTTTCAGCCTGTGACCCCCAAAATATAGCTGCCAAAGACTCGCGACCCCCACTGTCCCTCAAAGTGATTTAATGTGTCTTCATTTAGCTGGTCTGCAGAAAATTATCCTACCTATATGAGCATGTGTCTGTGTTTCCTGTGATGTTATGAATGAACCTGCTGCTACTGATGCTTTTGATAATGAACTGTTCACTAACCCTAAACTTAGGAGTCATCTGGAAACAAAGAAAGGAAGAAAACTCTTTACACTTTATATTTTAAAGGTTTTATTTCAAATGTAGCATCTATTTATGTTGATATTTGTTACTATAATGGGTGCAATTTACTATTTATAGATAACTTTTGTCATTCAACTTTTGTATTAAATTTTTTTCAGTATTTCTTTGTTCACCACAAGTTAACAAACTATATATAAGTAATACAAACCAATAAAGAGAAGAAAAATGAATAAATAAACTAATAATAATAATAATAATAATAATAATAATAATAATAATAATAATAATAATAATAAACAGTACAAACAAGAATGAAGATAAACATAAAAAAACAAGGTAAAGAAACAAAAATAAATAATAATAGATATTTGTTGATAACTTTAAAATAAAACATTCTGGAAGACATCTCACGACCCCCCATTTGTGTCTCGCGACCCCTCCGGGGGTCCCGACCCACACTTTGAGAACCCCTGCTCTAGGATATTCACAGTGTACAGTTAAACTTAAACTGATGCTATAATTCAGATCCACTCTTCATATGAATCTTTGTGTGTTCTTCTTTTATCTGTCTTCCTGTCTAACTGTGTGTGTCTGAGTATAAGATCCGCCCATGTAGCCTCGTGTTGAAGTGACCTCGTGTTGCAAGGAAATGATAAGACGTCCAGAGGGGAAAGAGGCCCAGGACTTGCAGGGGGAAGATTAACAGAGATGGGCTGGGCTGAGGGTTGGCCAAGAATAATAACTAAAGCATCAGCTCCCATGTGTTTTCAGGAGAAACGGCTATTTGGAGACAAGTTCTGGCACTAAAGCTGCGTAGGAGCTTTGGTATCTGGAGCTCTGTGTCCTAACACAACGTTTCAGTCACGTAGGTTTCTGTTGATCATCAATCCTCCCGAACAAACCCTTTACAGGCCGTGCTAATGGATTTGTCTTTAATTACCTTATGTAACTGTAAAATGGAACATACTGATGTGGAAACGGCACATTAACTGTGTTAACATGGGACCTTTGAGGCTGTTTGAATAATGTTGGTTCACGTTTCAACGTGATGATGCTGTAGGTTTAAAAGCAGATATGCACCAGAAGCATTAAAGTATAACAGCTCTCATTTGATGTCACTGAAAAGTTACAAAAATATAATACTGTTAGATTTACACAACACTTAACTGTTATTAGAAAGTATAAAATAAAGGATGCAAACTACATTAAAAAACATGTTAAGGTGTTTTTTCAACCGGAGGGACTTTACCCCTGAACTACGTGCGTTTCGACTGGTGGACCCAGGGTCTAAATTTAGTTCAGGGGTAGATTATCTTCCCCCTAAAAAGCCCCTGCTAGCGGGGTAGTGCTTTCAAAGGTCCCCGGACTTTCAGGGGAAGGGCCTGCAATGCTGAACGTGTCTGATTGGTAGATTAACCTCAGTGTTTTTATTCCTCCCTCCGTCCACAGTAACATCACACACATCTGTGATTCTCTTGATTTCTCTTTCTTTCATTAGTTTTGATTTGTTCTATCTTTTTTGTATGTGTGTGTACTTTTCAAAAGAAGAAGCTGTGATTCTCTTGATTTAGCAGCTTGTAACAGTAGTCTTCTCTCAGCCCACCGTGAATGCGTCTCTCCCGGTGTTCCGCTTTTAAAAGTGACCCTGTAAACTGGAGACCTTCAGCTGAACGTGTCAGTGTTTGTGGAGTTTACACAGCTGTTGAAACACAGAGGGAGTTCCTGGGAATGCAAACTAGTTTAGTTTTTATTAAGATTTCAAAATATCCTCATCAGATATTTAATGATGGTCTAAAGACGTTTATGAGGGATGCATCCGGCTGAGAGTCTCCAGTTAACAGGGTCGCTGTTTAAACCAAAACACCGGTCGATCTCTGCCACGGCTTTTTGAGTTCAAAAGGATTTTAAAGCCGTGTTGAAACGTCTTTGCTACTCGCGCTTATCTCCTCTCACGTGTTGATTCAGTGAATCCATCTGTGATGAAATATAGCACCATCTAAAACAGCACCAGCTGAGTCTCTTCATGCTAACAGGCTAACTGTTGTGTTGCTCATAATGATACCTGCCTGTCCGTCTGCTTCTATGGTGTCATCTGTGATGAACGGCATTCCTCTTTGTTTTACTGCCCTCTACTGGTCTGGTGGTGTAGTGCATTTACTTTTTTTTCCTCCATACGTCACTGGACTGATTTACACAATCTACCCGGGACTTCAGCCCGCGGTCGAAACGCAGACAACAATGGGTGACCAGGAACCTTTTAGTTCAGGGTAAAGTAGTTCTGGGGGCTAAAAGACCCCGGAGCTCTTGGTTGAAATGCATCTTTAGTGTCCAAATGAAATCCCATTATTTCATGGAGTACTCCCTCTGATTGGTCGTTATATAGCAACAGCTCTTATTAGCACACTCTACTGAAGAACAGACTGTATCTAGAGATGTGGCTCTAATCACAGTCTCTGTCAGAGTCGCAGTTATCACACCCTTTGATTCCTTCTCATTCAGCCTTTCTCTGCCTCTCATAGTGTCTGATCATCGGAGGCGGTCCCTGTGGTCTACGGACAGCCATCGAACTGGCCTTGTTGGGTTGTAAGGTGGTTGTGATCGAGAAGAGAGACAGCTTCTCCAGGAACAACGTGCTTCATCTGTGGCCCTACACCATCCACGACCTCAGGGCCCTCGGAGCCAAGAAGTTCTACGGAAAGTTCTGCGCCGGCTCCATCGACCACATCAGTGAGTGTGAATCTGTGCTGTTGGGTTTAGAGAGAAAGATAAACATTGAACCACTTTCCTCTTCTCTTTCTGTGAAGGTGGTGAAAATGCTCTGTGGTTAAGTCAAATAAGTTCAGAGAAAGCTGCCAACATAGTCATGGTACATGTTAACATGGATCAGTCTTTATTGTAACAGGGGAAATAAACACACTTCATATATGTAGGTCCTGTATGTAGGATCTATCTTCTTACAAACGTTTTTGATCTCTTTCATAATGTATCGTTCATAACCCATTTAAAACTGGAATACCTGGAAATAGTGCTGGGCGATAATTTCATAACGATGATTATCGCGATATCATTTTTCACAAAATAAATAGAACAAATGTTTGATTCAAATTTGATGTAAATAAACCTGTAATTACAACTCCCAACCACTGGAGATGGGGCGCTAATGAGCCTTAAACGCTAGTTGCCCCCCAACATTAGATAGAAGAAGACTGCATTGAACAGCCAATCATGTCGCAGGGTGAGCGATGGGTGGGGCTTAAAGACGTTCTGAGCAGCATGTAAACACAGCTGAGACGAGCTATAGCGACACGGAGGAAAACTCAAAACTGATACACAGAATACAGTTAGAAATAGAGATATACTTTATAGAGATATACTTTATAGAGATATACTTTATAGAGATATACTTTATAGAGATATACTTTATAGAGATATACTTTATTTGTCCCCTGTTGGGGGAAATTATTTTGTTACAGCAGCTTACAACACGGGACAGGGAAATACAACAATGTACTAACATAGTTAAAAAATATAATCACAATAGTAATAGCAATGACAAGAGTAAAATAGAATAGAATAAAATAAAATAAAATAGAATAAAATAAAATAAAATAAAATAGAACAAAATAAAATAGAATAAAATAGAATAAAATAAAATAAAATAGAATAAAATAAAATAGAATAAAATAGAATAAAATAAAATACAATAAAATAGAATAAAATAGAATAAAATAAAATAAAATAGAATAAAATAAAATAGAATAAAATAGAATAAAATAAAATAAAATAGAATAAAATAAAATAGAATAAAATAGAATAAAATAAAATACAATAAAATAGAATAAAATAGAATAAAATAAAATAAAATAAAATAAAGTTTAAATAAAATATGTCAACTATTACAGATGTATACACACTATGTACACTTCTATCTGATAAATAGATAAGGTAAGTTATTGCACGATAAAAATTGCACCAGGTTATTTAAACAAACATACACAATATGAAGAACAGTGCGATTCAGGTGGATACAGTAGTTATTTGTGAATGTGAAAGTCACATAGTAACTACTGTATCCATCATCATAGAGATATACTTTATAGAGATATACTTTATTTGTCCCCTGTTGGGGGAAATTCTTTTGTTACAGCAGCTTACAACACGGGACAGGGAAATACAACAATGTACTAACATAGTTAAAAAATATAATCACAATAGTAATAGCAATGACAAGAGTAAAATAGAATAGAATAAAATAAAATAAAATAGAATAAAATAAAATAAAATAAAATAGAACAAAATAAAATAGAATAAAATAGAATAAAATAAAATAAAATAGAATAAAATAAAATAGAATAAAATAGAATAAAATAAAATAGAATAAAATAGAATAAAATAGAATAAAATAGAATAAAATAAAATAAAATAAAATAAAGTTTAAATAAAATATGTCAACTATTACAGATGTATACACACTATGTACACTTCTATCTGATAAATAGATAAGGTAAGTTATTGCACGATAAAAATTGCACCAGGTTATTTAAAAACAAACATACACAATATGAAGAACAGTGCGATTCAGGTGGATACAGTAGTTATTTGTGAATGTGAAAGTCACATAGTAACTACTGTATCCATCATCATAGAGATATACTTTATAGAGATATACTTTATAGAGATATACTTTATAGAGATATACTTTATTGTCCCCTGTTGGGGGAAATTCTTTTGTTACAGCAGCTTACAACACGGGACAGGGAAATACAACAATGTACTAACATAGTTAAAAAATATAATCACAATAGTAATAGCAATGACAAGGGTAAAATATAATAGAATAAAATAGAATAAAATAAAATAAAATAGAATAGAATAAAATAAAATAGAATAAAATAGAATAAAATAGAATAGAATAAAATAGAATAGAATAAAATAAAATAAAATAGAATAAAATAGAATAAAATAGAATAAAATAAAATAAAATAAAATAAAATAGAATAAAATAAAATAAAATAAAGTTTAAATAAAATATGGCAACTATTACAGATGTATACACACTATGTACACTTCTATCTGATAAATAGATAAGGTAAGTTATTGCATGATAAAAATTGCACCAGGTTATTTAAAAACAAACATACACAGTATGAAGAACAGTGTGATTCAGATGGATACAGTAGTTATTTGTGAATGTGCCAAGTCACATAGTAACTTCCATGTAGTGGAATGAAAGATGAGAACAGATGATTAACGGGACACAGCAGTGCTGGTGTTAAACAGTCTGATTGCAGATGGGATGAAGGACCTGCGGTAGTGCTCCGTGCTGCAGGGTGGGAGTCTCAGTCTGCTGCTGAAGGAGCTGCTCAGGGACCCCACAGTCTCATGCAGGGGGTGAGAGGGATTGTCCATGATGGATGTCAGCTTGCCTAACATCCTCCTCTCACCCACCTCCTCTATGGAGTCCAGAGGACAGCCCAGGACAGAACTGGCCCTCCTGACCAGTCTGTTAAGTCTTTTCCTGTCCCTGTCTGTGCTCCCTGCTCCCCAGCAGACCACTGCATAGAAGAAAGCAGACGCTACCACAGTGTCATCAAATGTCCGTAACAGAGTCTTGCTGCAGTTTGATATATATTTGTTGTAAATTTAAATCAAATTATGGAAATAATCTCAACCTGAGAAAAATAAGAATCTACAAACTGAAACTTCACAAAAATCTCATCTTCCATTAAAGACCTGCTTCCTGTTAGCACCGTCAGAAATGATGGATTCAAGAAGTTCATCAGAAACTAAATCCAGATACAAACTAACAAACTGTCTTCAACTTTTACTCAGGAGCAAAAATCTGACTTTAACTTTAAATGAAATAATGATTTGATATTTATTGTGATAATTATTGATATCCACTGATATGAAATATTTTATCGTGATAACATCATTTCCAATATCGCCCAGCACTACCTTGAAATATACACCTAAATGTGTGTGCTGTGTGTGTCAAATCATTGAAACAGGTCAATGTGTGGCCACAGAGTTGAATCTCTCACACACTCACACACTGCCCTTCACTCCTGCTCTATATTTAACGGTGTGTCTTGGCGTGGTTGGGGTGGAGGATGGTCGAGGCGCAGAGCTTGCTGGCTGTGTGACTCTGAAGCCTGTGAGAGAGTTATTTATTTCAGTTTGCATCCTCAGACTTTTGTCTCCCTGGTGAGATGTTTCCAGTAGAGCTCCAGTTTCTCCAGTTGATGTGATGACTTTGCGCTTGGTAATCTGCTCTCAGATATGAACTTTCCAACACGTAACTCTGCTATAGAACAGCATGTGTCTCTCCTGAATGAACACCTGTTAATACCAGCTATACTACGCTTTTCTGAATACTCTGCTGCACAGAGGATAAAAACATCATATGAAACAACAGATGAATAAAAACATGAATGAAAAGCATCAAATACATTTAAAAGCAATCACACGTTTAAGCAGTTCTAAGTAGGTGGTTTTAGTGAGTGTTTTGAAGGTGGACAGGTTGGGGCAGTCTCTAATGTTTAGTGGTAAGGCGTTCCAGAGGGTGGGGGCGGCGACAGAGAAAGCTCTACCCCCCAGGTTCTGTGCTAGGTGTCAGGTGGTAGGGAGAGGAGGTGGGCGTTGGAGGATCAGAGGTTACGGGAGGGGTCTGGTGGTGGAGCAGGTCGGTGAGGTAGGAGGGGGTCTGGTTATGGAGGAGGATTTTAAAATGTATTTTCTGTCTGATAGGGGGCCAGTGGAGGTTTTGGAGGACAGAGGTGATGTGGTCACGGGAGCGGGTGTGGGTGAGCAGGCGGGCGGCAGAGTTCTGGATGTATTGTAGTTTGTTGAGTTGTTTGGAGATGCTGTTGCAGTAATTGGGTCTGGAAGTGATAAAGGTGGGGAATAGGGTTTCAGCAGTGGAGAAGGAGAGAGATGGACGGAGACAGGGCGATATGTTTCATGGGGAAGAAGGCGGTTTTGGTGATGTGAAACAGGCACATGTGAAAGCAAACCAAGCAGACGGCTGCTGCTCCTGAACCCTCACAGCTGCTGTGATGGTTTGAACATCATTGAACCTTTGATTTGATTGGAATTGGTGCAAAGACAACATATCAACGTTATAACTGAAGAACCCTGTGAAAAGTATTTTCTCATTTTAAATTTGTTTCAAAAAAGTTGTAACAGAATGTCAGACTTTGATTCATCAGACCACGGGACACTTTTCCACTTCAGTCCATCTTAAACAGGCTCAGGCCCAGAGAGGAACACAGCGACTGACTATGTTCACAGACAAAGGTTTTTGGAAGTGATTCTGAGCCCACGCAGTGATTTCAACTACAGAGTCAAATTCTTTGCAATTTTTTTACCCACTCAGTCTCTCACAGAGTGGGAAACTTCCCACCTTCACGTCTGAGAGACTCAGGCTGTTTTCAAACCTCCTATTATTCTAGCAGTACGTACTGATTTATCCTAAATTCAGTATGTAGTAAGTGAACAAGAGACAAACCTGCAGTATGCCAAAACTACCTGGATGTCGTACTGATGACAGGAACATGTCTCAGTCTGCAGCGGACCAGTCTCCCTCACGTACTGTTTCCCACAATGCACAGAGCTAACGTTACGCTTCTTCTTTTTTTTGGGGGGGGGGATTTATTTATTCTAGGATCGCCCTTTGAGATGCAGCATCTCGTTTTCAAGGGGGTCCCAACAAAACACCAAAAACAAATTAATACACACCAAACAGTAAATCACAACAAACACAATTACACAAACACAGACAGCTCTCCCTCACCCTTACTTACTCCTGGTACCACCAAACCTTGACAATAGAAGCATCAACAAAACAAAAAGGCATCAATAAAGCACATTAACACACGTCAGAAACAGGAACAGCTTGTTTTTAAATGATTAAACACATTTGATTTAAAGCAGTGGATGGAGGTGATGGATTTAAAGCTGGGGTTGGTAGTCAGATTTAGATCTACTTTTTGTTATACTGGTTAAAATGATCTTTATGTCCTGATGGTAATCATTACATAATGTGTTCTTAAATAAGAGGTAAAAAAAAGCTGCTATGTACAGCTGGAGTAAACCTGGGAAAACACCAACCAATCTCCGTTTTTTGGGTGGCAAAATTTTAAACCAATCAAATCCTGTCCTGCCGTTCTGCCCGCCTCCTACGCGTACATTTCCCCAGCGTTCACTCCCCGTCTCCTGCCTCTGCTTCCCCTGCCTCTACTGACGGCCCCTCCCTCTCGACCTCAGGCCTGTCCCCTCTGACCTGATGAGGTGCTTTGCTCAGGACTGTAGTCCGGATCAGAGTCTAAAAAGCTCTCACCATGGGGGCTCTGACAAGCAAGAGGATTAATGACATTTTGTAAGTCCTACAGAAATGTAGATGTACTGTAGCGTCAGTCCGGACACTGTAGGGATGATGATTCATGAACACGTGGAGCTTTAATAACCGGTCACTGTCGGCCGTGTTTTGGAGGAGCTCTGAGAGAGGAGGGGAAGGGTTAGATGGAGTCTTGAGGAAAAGCTACATTCAAATTCATGCTAGTTTTCCGAGACTACCAACCCTAGCTTTGAGAGAAGAGGGTAGATTATTCCAATTGAATAGGGCTTTGTATTTGAATGACCTGCAACCAATTTCTTTATGGATTCTGGGGACAGTGATGAAGGGATGTTGCATGCCTGGTGGAATATGAAGATGAATATTGAATCAGGAACTCTTTTAGATAGGACGGACAGTTAATATGGACACATTTAAAAATAAACTAAAGCCAAATGAAGTGCTTCATACATGAGGTAATGGTGTGTTCTGTATGGACACCATAAAACAAAGCAACAAGGAGAATTAAAAACAGTGTTGAGAGACTTAAGGTGAGTGTCTGACGTGCACTGATAGACAACATCAGCATAGTCCAAGATGAGTAATATTAGTTGAGATATGATTCTTTTGCATACCTGAAATGAGAAACAGTTAACTTTTTGATGGGGGAACTCAGTTTTTAGGTGCTGTGAAAATTATTAAATTCCATATAAACCATTTCTTAACTTTTTAAATCATAAGTGAAGCTAAAGAAGCAGTTTATCTATCAGCTTGGCCGTTGTTACTTCCACTTTCTGAAACGTGAAATCCAGCAACGCCTGACCCAGCATCCTGCAGACCAGATCCAACAGAACAGTCAGACTACAGACTACCTTCACTAGCAGGTGGTTTCGAAAACAGCCTCAGCCTCTCTGGAGTGCTCGTTTATGCACAATCATGTTACCAACCTGATGCATATTAACCTGATTGTTGGCAGCAGATGTTCCTCTCCATGTTTTGCATTAAACCACTCTTTCAGTATTTGGTTGTCTCTACACAAACTTGTAACATGTTGCATGCATCAAATTTAAAAAGAGCATTATGTTTTTGGGCATGTTTGCCTTTATTAGATAGGACAGCTGCAGAGAGACAGGAAACGTGGGGAGTAGAGAGTTGGGGAAGACATGCAGCAAAAGGGGCGAGTGCTGAAACCGGTAGGCCAACAGCACCCCAAGAACTTTATTTTTCATTAAAACATTTTTCAGTTTGAACATTTGATATGTTGTCTTTGCACTTTATGTAATTAGGTTAAGGTTTTGTCAACATTTTATACAGAATACCAACTTTTCTTGGAATTGGAGTTGTGTTTTCAACTGTTCTCAGAGTTGATGATGGTTAGTTTTTCTCTTGTAACTGTCTCCTGTGTCGGCCCCATCCTGGAGCACGACCAAACAGAGGCTGATTCTACTGATGCCCCGGTTTAGTTCAGACCGGGGGACTAATTTAACAATCTAAAGATCTTGGAGCAACATCTGCCTCGTAGTCATACTGTCAGTGCAGTTTATTTTATAAGCTAGTTATTTCCCTCTGTCATTAAAACCACACTAACCTCATTTTCAAGGTACAACCACCTCTATAAATATCTTAGTGATCCGATTACAGTCAGTTGCATATGCTTTTAAGTACTGGAGGAGCTGGTAAAACCATGAGTTTAGTCACTGATGATTTCTTTCTGTACAAAATAATATTGTACCTCTTAAACTCCCCTTCAGTCAGCCTTACGTTAAAATGAATACCTGCTTCCTGCCTTTGTGTGGAGCTCTCTTTGTTTGGTGTGCCTTTTGAATATAAAACATCTGCATGTGTGTATTTGTGTGTTTCCATTTCAGGCATCCGACAGCTCCAGCTGATGCTGATGAAAGTTAGTCTGATCCTGGGAGTGGAGATTCACGTCAATGTGGAGTTTGTTAAACTTCTGGAGCCTCCAGCAGAAAAGACTGACGACAGTAGGTCTTCGTGTGTGTGTGCGTGTGTGCGTGTGTATGTGTGTGTGTGCATTGATACGTATGTTGGAGTGTTGTGACATGCAGTAACACCTTTGCATGTCTCTGCCATGTATGGAAAGATCCCTTCTTAAAAAAGTCCATGTGTTTAAGAGATCAACACGAGTCCATGAGAGGAGGTTTCTGCAGTGGTGGTGTGGACTGTATGGAAATAACCCAGTGTATTCTTAGTCTGCTGATGTTACATATTTGTTGTACTTCTGAATCTGTTTCCCAAAATAAGCCAAATGTCCTAGATATTCCATGTGGGAACTGTCTCACTTTACAGCTCCAGGGAACAGGATGCAGAACTCAGAGGACAGAGCAGGTTACTGTACAGCTGCTGGGTGGCTGTTCAGAAACAATATGAACATCACCAGGGCTGCAACTAATGATTCTTTTTGGTGTCGACTAATCTATTGATTCTTTTTTTGATTAGTCGATTAGTCACGATTATTTGGCTCAGGGACTTTATGCTGCTTCAGCCTGCACACCTGTGAACAGAATTTCCAACACAGATTTAAATAATGACACGTGAAACATGTACTTGTAACATAGTAAGTATATTTTTAAGATAACAGTATTAGTTTTAGAGAGATTCCAGTCAGGCTTCAGAGCGAACCACAGCACAGAGACTGCCCTCCTTAAAGTCACAAATGACATCAGACTGATTTTAGATAAAAACAATGTGGCAGTACTCATTCTTTTAGACCTCAGTGCTGCGTTCGATACTGTCGACCACGACATTTTAATCAAAAGACTTGAGAAATGGGCTGGTCTCTCTGACCATGTTTTATCCTGGTTTAGTTCTTATCTTTTTAACAGACAGTTTTTTACCAGCCTCGGTGCCTGTGTGTCTCAGACACACAATTTTAACTATGGGATTCCTCAAGCAAGCATTCTTGGGCCTATTTTATTCTCCTTATACATTTTACCCCTTGGACACATTATCTCAAGTCATCACATCAATTACCATTTCTACGCAGACGACACCCAACTATACATCTCTGTCTCACCCCATGACCCAAATGCTCTTCACTCCCTCACCGCCTGCCTTTCTGACATCAATGTATGGATGAGCAAGAACTTTTTAAAATTAAACGAAGACAAAACTGAAATTCTTTTAATAGGACCCAAAGCAGCCCGAGAACAACTCCAGACTACTCTGAGAGATTTTAACAGTCAAATTAAATCAAAGGTCACAAACCTGGGAGTGGTTTTAGATCCAGATTTTAATTTTAATGCTCATTTTAACAAGGTCGTAAGTACTTCATTTTATCATCTTAGAAATATTGCAAAAGTCAGACCTTTTTTAACGCAGAAAGATGCCGAAATTTTAATTCATGCTTTTATTACAAGCCGCATTGATTACTGCAACTCCCTTTTTACAGGCCTGCCCAAAAAATCTCTCAGAAAGCTGCAGCTTGTTCAGAACGCTGCAGCTAGAGTTTTAACGAGGAGAAAGAAAACTGATCACATAACTCCTCTTTTAAAAACTCTGCACTGGCTCCCTGTTTCTTTTAGAATTGATTTTAAAGTCCTTTTACTTGTTTTTAAAGCTCTTAACAGCCTTGCTCCTCCATACATCACTGATCTCCTGTCATTTTATGTTCCAGCCCGATCACTGAGGTCCTCGAATGCTTCCCTTTTAAATGTTCCTCGTGTGTCTCACACAGGTACCGGCCAGAGGGCTTTCTGTTTTTATGCCCCTAGGCTGTGGAACTCTTTGCCTCTGGACATGAGAATAGCGAGCTCTCTGGGTGTTTTTAAAAGTAAACTTAAGACTTAGCTTTTTAATCTAGCTTTTAATTTGGAGTAATTTATTTTAGCCCTGGACTGCATTATCAGTATCATTATTATTATTATTTTTATTATTATTTTATTATTTTATTATCATTTTTATTATTTTTATCATTATTATCTAAACCATTGTTTTAACATGTATCTATTTATCTTATTTATTTATTTATTTATTGTGTTCACCTGATCTCGTTAACTCTACCTTATTTTTAACTTTTATTTCCACTCTTACTTATTTTATTAATTTTACTGTGTTGATTTTCTTTTCTTTTTTAAGTATTTCTTCTTTTTTCATGCCTTCTATAATTCTACCATTGCTGTTGTTTTCTCACTGTCTGTTACTCTGTGAAGCACTTTGGGCTACATGTTTCTATGTATGAAAGGTGCTTTATAAATAAAGTTGAGTTGAGTTGAGTTGAGTATTAACAAGAACAGAAAAGAGACAAGTAAAGACAAGCTACGCTAGTTTCCGGTTAGCACACAACAACTCCGGTATTCCGACAGATAAACGTCGACACAAACGTCATAGTAACGTTAAGTATTTATATTTAAGGCAGCTGACTGAAGCACAAAGTAAACAGGAATTGAAAATGAAAGATGTACACGCTATCAATGTAACTCAAAGACACCACGGCTCCAGGATGTTTGCATTTAAGGTGTTGGTTTGTTGCCGTAGTGCTGCCGTGGAATGAGAGATGCACTTCACATAGTTTGCACTTCACCTGTTTCACTACTTTGTTCTGGATCAAACTTTCACAAACTTTGGACATTGTGTGTCAGGTTTTTTGGAGCCTAATCGTCTGTGTGTTCTGCCATAGTTCATGTTTTCTTCTTCTCTGTGTCCATGCAGAATGTAAACAGTGGGAGCGATACTGCCCCCTGTACTTTTGGTTGTGCACTGCAGCTACAAATGAACATGTCCCCACCGGACTGTGATTTTATCAAACAACAATAACAATTAACAACAATGATATGACACGTCGACCCCGCATTTTCCGCGTCGACACACAACGTACTTAAATCAGCTCCTTATAATGATATTGAACTTAAATGAAAGCGTATATTTGAATGTGTTCCTCCTCCTCAGGTCCTGGTTGGCGAGCAGAAGTCCACCCCTCCAGCCATCCCGTCTCAGACTTTGATTTTGATGTTGTGATTGGAGCTGACGGACGGAGGAGCACATTAGACGGTGAGGAAGAAGGACAAGTAATAGGCCGGAAGCCAGGTCCCGCCCTCTGGATGTTTTTTATTTTTTTTAACCTTTTATCACTATTATTTTTTGTTAGCCTGTACCTTGGGACATCACAAGAGGGTAATGAGCACTCCCAACTCGGGCCGCTTGTTCAGGGGACCCAAAAAAAAACCTTTTTTGAAAAATGCTTTCGACTGCATGATGTCAGTGCACATACAGTTGTGCTCATAAGTTTACATACCCTGTCAGAATTTGTGATTTTTTGGCTATTTTTCAGAGAATATGAATGATAAGAGAAAAACTTTTCTTTCACTCATGGTTAGCGGTTTGGTGAAGCCATTTATTATCAAACAACTGTGTTTACTCCTTTTATATCATAATGACAACAGAAACTACCCAAATGACCCTGATCAAAATGTTACATACCCTGGTGATTTTGGCCTGATAACATGCACACAAGTTGACACAAACAGGTTTGAATGGCTATTAAAGGTAACCATCCTCACCTGTGATCTGTTTGCTTGTAATCAGTGTGTGTGTATAGTAGGTCAGTGAGTTTCTGGGCTCCTGACGGACCCTTGCGTATTTCCTCCAGTTCTGCTCTGACGCTTCTGGATTCTGAGTCATGGGGAAAGCAAAAGAATTGTCAAAGGATCTGCGGGAAAGGGTAATTGAACTGTATAAAACAGGAAAGGGATATAAAAAGATATCCAAGGACTTGAGAATGCCAATCAGCAGTGTCCAAACTCTTATTAAGAAGTGGAAACTGAGGGATTCTGTTGAAAACAAACCACGTTCAGGTACACCAACAGAAATTACAGCCACAACTGCCAGGAAAATTGTTCAGGATGCAAAGAAAACCCCACAAATAACTTCAGCTGAAATACAGGACTCTCTGAAGAAAAGTGGTGTGGATGTTTCAAGATGCACAATAAGGAGGCACTTGAAGAAAAATGGGCTGAATGGTGGAGTCGCCAGAAGAAAGCCATTACTATGCAAATGCCACAAAGCATCCCACAAAATTATTTGGAGTGATGAGACCAAAATGGAACTTTTTGGCCACAACCATAGACGTTACATTTGGAGAGGAGTGAACAACAAGGCCTATGATGAAAGGTACACCATTCCTACTGTGAAACACGGAGTGCAGCACTTATGTTTTGGGGATGTGTGAGCTACAAAGGCACAGGAAACTTCAAAAATGATGGCAGGATGAAGGCAGCACGTTATCAGAAAATACTGGAGGAATATTTGCACTCATCAGCCCGGAATGGTGCGCATGGACGTTCCAACATGACAACGATCCAAAACACAAGACCAAGTCCACCTGTCATTGGCTACAGCAGAATAAAGTGAAGGTTCAGGAGTGGCCATCTTAGTCTCCTGACCTCAATATCATTGAGCCACTCTGGGGAGATCTCAAAGGTGCAGTTTTTGCAAGACAGCCCAAGACTTTTCAGGAACTGAAGGCTTTTTGCCAAGAAGAATGGGCAGCTTTACCGTCTGAGAAAATAAAGAACCTCATCCACAACTACCACGAAAGACTTCAAGCTGTCATTGATGTTAACAGGGGCAATACACGCCGCCACAAAGGCTCAGCCACCTTTGCTTTTAAGCCTTGTTTTGGGGGTGACCAATAACAACTGACTAGACGATCTCAGTGTTCTAGAAGGGACATGGTAATGGAGATGCTCGGTCAGGTACTGGGGGGCTAGGCCATTAAGAGCTTTAAAGACAAACAATACAATTTTAAATAACAATAACCTCTATGAAAAATTCCAGTCCGGTTTCCGTCCCCGTCACAGCACAGAAACAGCCCTCCTCAAGATAACTAACGACCTCCTCATGGCAGCTGATTCCGGTCTCATCTCCATCCTCATCCTCCTCGATCTGAGTGCGGCCTTCGACACCATTTCTCACCCCATACTTCTCAATAGACTCTCCTCCATAGGCATCACTGACACCCCCCTTCACTGGTTTCACTCCTACCTCACAGGCCGCACTCAGTTCATCCAACTCAAATCCTTCACTTCACATCCCTCCCCCGTCACTTCAGGTGTGCCCCAGGGCTCTGTCCTGGGGCCCCTCCTCTTCATCACCTACCTTCTCCCACTCGGCAATATCTTCCGCAAATTCGGCATACACTTCCACTGCTTCGCGGATGACACCCAGCTCTACCTCTCCAGCAAGCCCGACTCCACTCTCCCACCCTCCTCCCTCACCCTCTGCCTCTCTGAGATCAAGTCCTGGTTCACCTCCAACTTCCTTCAACTCAACAGCAATAAAACAGAACTCCTCCTTGTAGGCACCAAATCCACCTTATCCAAAGCCGACAGTTTCTCCCTCTCCATAGACAGTTCAACAGTGTCCCCCTCCCCTCAGGTAAAGAGTCTGGTTGTCATCCTCGACAGCTCGCTTTCTTTCAACTCTCACATCAATAGCATAACCCGGTCTGCATATTTCTACCTCCGCAACATCAACCGTCTCCGCCCCTCTCTGACCCCTCACACCACTGCTATCCTGGTCCACAGCCTCGTCACCTCCCGTATCGATTATTGTAATTCACTCCTCTTCGGTGTCCCTCACAAATCCCTCCATAAACTTCAACTGGTCCAAAACTCTGCAGCCCGCATCATCACTAGAACCCCCTCCTTTCACCACATCACCGCCATCCTCCTCTACACTTTCAAGGCCGTCCACAACCTCTCCCCCCCGTATCTCTCTGATCTCCTCCACATCGTCACCCCCTCTCGCTCCCTCAGGTCTTCCTCCTCCCTCCACCTCTCTGTGCCCCCTGCCCGTCTCAGCACCATGGGGAGCAGAGCTTTCAGTCGCTCTGCTCCCCAACTCTGGAACTCACTCCCACCGGACATCCGTAACTCTGACTCACTACCCCTCTTCAAATCAAAACTCAAAACCCATCTGTTTCAAACTGCATTCCCTGATTGATTTCCACTGCTTCATTTTTAACTTGGTGTTACTTTGCTTGTTGTTTTTATTTATCTTATCGTGTTCTTTTATTTATTGTGTTTTTTATCTGTCTGTAAAGCGACCTTGAGTGCTCTGAAAGGCGCTTCTAAATAAAATGTATTATTATTATTATTATTATTAAAATCTATTCTAAAAGCAAACGGGAGCCAGAGTAGCAAAGCTAGGACAGGGGATATGTGGTCACGCTTGTGTTTGCTAGTGAGGAGATGGGCAGCTGCGTTCTGCACTCGGCGGTGCAAGAGTGAATGGTCCAGGCCAAAATACAGCAAGTCACAGTAATCCAGTCGTGTGTTAATAAAAGCATGGATTACAGTCTCAAGATCTCTCTGTGCCAGGTTCCCCTTTACTTTTGATAAAATCCTCAAATTATAAAAACTGTTTTTAACAACTGAGCTAACCTGGCGATCAAATTTCAGTCTGTCATCCAATATATACACAAAATTGCCCAAGCTTATTAGCGTCAGTTTAGGCCCAAGATGACCTTTATGTCTGCAAAATCACTCTAGCTGTGACCAAAACGCTTCATTGAGCCTCAAGTCAGAGAGGACAGAATCTTCAGAGTTTTTCACTTAGCAGCATTCCAGTGACCAGGAGTGCTCATTATCCTCCTGTGATGTCCCAAGGTACAGGCTAACAAAAAATAATAGTGAAAAAAAGGTAGCAAAAAACATCCTGAGTGCTGGACCTGACTCCCGTCCTATAACCCATCTCAAAACTGGGAGAGTTGCTGTGTGGTGACATGTGGCATTAATGTTCAGAGTTACTCCTCAGGAAAGGTTTGTTCTTGACGTATATTTGCTGCACAAATGTATTCTGTTGTCAGCACTGTGTTCTTTTATCCCAGAGGAGAGGTGAGGTGTCATCAAGCTGCTTTGACTCAGTGGCTGGAGCATTTCCTATTGACACACTTTTAAGTAGAAGCTTAAAAGTGTGTGTGAGGTCAGCTGTATGCTGGTTCATGAACTATCTGAATGCTGTGTTAGCTCTTCAGAGTGTTTTGTCATTGTTTGCATGTTCCACATACACTGTTTAAATATATTGTGGAAAGTCTCTGGCCCTGATTCACGGAGGGATTGTGCAGCTTTTGAGCTTAAATCTGTGCAAATGAGCCGAGAAGACATCTTCTAATTCTCAAAGCACATGCAAAAGATTTAATGCTCCACTGACAGCGATGCAGAGCAAACAGGGTGGTGTTTGCATACATTTAAATGAGCCATTATGCACTCATTTGGAGCAAAACATTTATATGCAAATGAGCCTTATTACAAATAACACCTGATACTAACACTTGTGCTCACAGCCACACACAGTTAAAGTGAAATATTTACAGTCTGCTGAGAGCTGATGCTAACCAAGCTGCAGTAAACGCTGTTACACTCTTCACTTTTCAGTGATCAATACAACGATTCCACCTCTGGATGAGCTAAAAAGAAAATATCTGTACATAAAGTCTGTTGATATTACTTGTACATCACTATTATGATAATCAGGGATTAAATCAATCTGAGGCTCAATCCCTACAGACTAATTGTTTCATTACGTACTACGGAACGCTTTTCATTTATCCTTGCTAGCTCTCTCCAGGAAGTAATCTGGTTATGATCATCTGACATGAATCCACTCCTGGGAAAAACAGTAAGGACTTCCCCTCTTCGTTCAGCTCATCATGTCTGTAGACAGAATTAAGCTCCGTCAGGATGAAAGCTCACAGCGCAGCTCTGCTCTGCACAGAGTGGAGATGCTAACAGCTCATCTCAGTCACTATCAGGAGCAGAACTGGAGCAAACTGCACAGAGCTGCAGAACTCTGTGGGTGTTTTTGAGCTTTAATATCATCAGAGCAGTTTGTGGAGCAGATAGTGGGAGTGAATGATGCACAGATCCTGGTGCTATTAGCTGTGGCTATCCATTCTTATTCCAATGTACAGTCACCTACAGAGGGGTTTATGTTTCCTTCATTAAGCGCTGGGCATTGTGTATGATGTATCATGTATAGACCTACTGCAGCGAGGAGGTTAAACCAGGGGTTCCCAAACTTTTCAGCCCGCAACCCCCAAAATATAGGTGCCAAAGACTTGTGACCCCTGAAATATAGGTACCAAAGACTTGTGACCCCTGAAATATAGGTACCAAAGACTTGTGACCCCTGAAATATAGGTGCCAAAGACTTGCGACCCCCAAAATATAGGTGCCAAAAACTCGTGACCCCGAAAATATAGGTACCAAAGAATTTTGACCCCCAATATATAGATACCAAAGACTCGTGACCCCCAAAATATTGGTGCCAAAGACTTTTGACCCCCAAAATACAGATACCAAAGACTTTTGACCCCCAAAATATAGATACCAAAGACTCGTGACCCCCCAAAATATAGATACCAAAGACTCGTGACCCCCAAAAATAGGTGCCAAAGACTTTTGACCCCCAATATATAGATACCAAAGACTCGTGACCCCCCAAAATATAGATACCAAAGACTCGTGACCCCCAAAAATAGGTGCCAAAGACTTTTGACCCCCAATATATAGATATCAAAGACTCGTGACCCCCAAAAATAGGTGCCAAAGACTTTTGACCCCCAAAATATAGACACCAAAGACTTGTGACCCCCAAAAAATAGGTGCCAAAGACTCGTGACCCCCAAAATATAGGTGCCAAAGACTTGTGACCCCCGAAATAT